>NC_092818.1:81269212-81371712 GCF_023375885.2 Dermacentor andersoni
CAGGCATGGTTGATGCGTTATCGCCCAGCAACTAAGACTCACGCCTGTACCAGAAAGAAAGAGTTGCTGTCCGTATTCAGCAGTATGCTTGGAAGTGCCACAACATCGATTTTCACTTCCGATTGCTATTTTAACTTCGAAAAAAAGTCCTAAATGAACCGCCGACCCTGGACGGTGTATGGGCTGTTACTGCAGATTTCGATAGCCGTTTCTTGCTCTTCACGCAAAGGATATGCAACGTTTCCTTAGTTCAGTGACGCCTTTCAGTCAACACGCCTGTCTAGTCATATATCTTCGTCAGAGAAGCGCAGGCTAGTGCTGGGAGCGTTCGGCGATAGCACATATACCTGTGTTTAAGACACTTCGCATCAACGTTCGTCGCTTCTTGTGCTGGCACTGTAGACATGAAAAAATTTTTTATTTAAGAACACCGATGCGAAAGCTGAAATATAGAGTGATTTATTCTTTTTAGATTTCTTGATTCCTGAGGCTAGACACGCCGATAGCGTGAGGACGGACTCGGCGGATACGCTAGGCCTAAGCTTCGGTGGGGACCTTTCTCGGCGCGGGTAGATGGTGAAAGCTAAAATGTGTGTATTTGAGCCTCAGAACTTTTTTTAGTACAATAGGGAAAGTGGAAGCGCACGAATCACCTCAGCTTTGTTATCGGTGCGATCATATCAGTCAGCGATGGGCTTCGAACTCGGGGTCCGTTCGCGCGCGTCTGAACGACTTCTGCATTTCATGTCCACTTCACAACACTGCGACAACGGCGACAACTCCCAGTCATACGTTACGTGCGAACTACTAAAAAACGCGGTGTCCTCTGCGTTTACGTGGTTTCGTTCAAGAATTTAGCTATCCGCCCAGTCACAAGGGAAAATAAAAAGAAACGAAAGTGATTTTCAGTTTCAAATGTGCATGAATAAACAGGGCAGCTCACGCACCTTTATTCCAAGCTGTGACACGAAATAGGGTTTTATAACCCCAAGATATAGCGTTATTTAGGACAAGGGATTAGTATTAAGCGATGAAATTGTATAAAGCATTTAATATTCGGCAGCACTCGTCCTTGCGTACTGGAACCAGCGTGGCACAAACACAACCAGCGCAGTTTCCAGTGCGAACCAGTGAACTGCAGCGAGAACCAGCGCCTGTACAGCACAAACCAGTGCGCCCCAGCGTCATGGCAAGGGAACCAGCGTCTCTTCCAGTGTGACCCAGCTCTTATCCAGCGTTCTCACTGGTGTCCCAGTGAGTTCCAGCGAGTGCCAGCGTACCCAGTGGGACCCAGCGCCAAAAAGCGTGCTGGTTTCACAATGGAAGACGCTGATTTTTGCAATAGGGATGGCACACCACTCAGATATGTTCGAGCTTTTCAAGCCACTGTCTTTGCAAATAAGGTACCTTTGAATTTTGATACATTTCGTATCTGTGGTACTATAACAATACTGCAAGATACGTTGACTACGACGTTTGACGCTCCTGAGAGAAAACAAAAGAATAGAAATGCGTGCAGTCAATTTCGCTGACATTGATTTAAAATAATGTGCAGAGAGCTCCAGCAGCTCTCTCCTTTGAGCTAGCCGACGGAAAGGCACCGATTAAGAGCACTAACGAAGCTTAAAGAAGGAAGAAAAAAAGACTGCAAATATTGCTCAAGACGTGAAACGGGCATTAAGTTAGACGGAGCTGTGAGGCGAAGAGAACGGAGGAAGCTTTGAAACAGAATTAGAGAAACTTGCGACGTGCTGAATCAAAGGCGAAAAACGGCGTGACTGATGCAATCAGAGTTTCCGAGCCATCTTTCCGCATATATACTTAGTGCAAGTCGGACTAATGGGGCGTCAAACGTCGAAACGAAAGAGTGGGCGTGCGTAGGAGGGGGGCCAGGCAGTCGTTCTTTGCCACCTCCGCTGCGAAGCTCCCTCTGCAATTTTTTTTTTCCGACACGCTGCACGTTGCTGACACGCTTCCTACTTTCTTTTCCTTTTTTTTTCTCTGTTAGCTTCTTCATTAGTCATCTGTTCTTAGTCGGCATCCCCTGCTGTCGCCTAGTCGCAACTCACGCTTCAACTGTCCTCGAGTATTTCCCGGCACGCTCACATATATGTAAGCGTTGACTAGCACGGAGCGAGTCATCGCCTCAGTGTAGGGCAAAAATGAAAGTGTAACTAAAAAAAAACAAATGGAGGAAGGAAGTGGGGCGGTGCCTCATTAACTGCCATAATTGGTATAATCGAATGCCTCCAACTCGCACGCCTGTATGTCGCGGCGGCAGCGAAGCGTTCTTCGCGCGCATACCTACATATACCGGACGTGTCTCCGCCCATTTCTTTTGTTCTACGGAAAGAAACTAATTCAATTAAATGCGACTGCAAATCGAATTGCTGCAGGGCCGAACGAACGGAAAGACGGCGGCAGTCGTAACGTCGCCGAACAGCTCCAGTAGCGTGTGGCCGTACAGTGGCAGCAAACGTTCTGCCGAGATACTACATTTGGAGGCGGAGGCCCAGCTTCAGCTGCGTCGTGAAGCATACGCGGAGAGAGAGAGAGAGAGAGAGAGAGAGAGAGAGAGAGCGGAGAAATAGAGCTATGTACATGACGGTGTGCAATGACTAGTAAACTTTGAAGTGAAACGAGATTATTTGCGAAGCAGTGCTTCCACTTTGTCTATCCTGCCCGTTCCTCTTCTTCATTCTTTCTTTCGCTCTCGGTCTTTCTCTTTCCCATCCCGATTTTGCGATCCCCCTTATTCTTCGTGCTCTGGCAGGCTCGTTTCTCACGGACGCTTTAACCTTTCTCTTTGTCTCCCGTACGATTTCTCTGAACGGTTAATTTATTCCTGCGCTTACTTGCGTTTTCTTTTTTCTTCACTGCTGCAAAATCTATGTGTTGTGAGAGATCTTCTTTTGTTTTTCTTATGTTTGATTTTGTTCCCTATTCTTAGTCCGGTGCCTTCGCTCTGCGCTAACGAGGTTGAAATTAGGAGAACACAAATGTAATCTGGCCTTTATCCGATATTCCTTCTGGAGGCGAAAGCCGTCAAGTGGTATTTTCGCCTTCTGTTTCTTTTCGTAATGTTTTTGTGCTTCCGCGCTGTTAATTTGCTTAATGAATCGCTAGGCAGAAATTGACTTTTCATGCGCGGATTAGAAGTCATTATTCTCGGGATTGAATTGGGTGCATTCGATTTTGTTCCTGCATTGGTGCTACTTGTCTTTTTTTCTTTTTCTTTTTCTTTTGTTTTTTCTTCTGCTTCCTGCCAAGTACACGTGTTATTTGCTGGCGAAATCTTTAACGTTGCCGTCTTTTTCTTCTCTTTTCTTTCTTTTCTATTTTCTCTTGAAAGCAGCGTTTGTATCCATCACAAGGCAGTTGTGCAAGTCAGACCTTTCAGTGCCAATGGAATTAGTAATTCCCACACCGAATTTGGTGTGCAAGTGCGTGAGGAACAGGGAAGAAAAAGGCAGGTCGTTTCTTTTATTTCGTTTTTCTATATTAACCTGTCTGAAGTTGACAGCTACACTCTCCACTCAGAAATATAAGTCCCTCTGGCGTGCAAATCGACTATGACAAGTACGTAGATGCACTAAAAAGATAGATATATTTTCCTTCTGGGGGTTACACGAGTTGTCTCGCTCACTGACGTCGTGCATAATGAGTGCGACAGCCATGCAAATCTCGCGCCTTTGCCGAAAACTACATTTGCGACCACAAGGGGCGCTGTACTTCCATTTGCGCACAGGACATACCAGCACGTCAAAATGTCGGGTTCACACCACAAAAGAAAAGAGGCTAAGCCTATTCGTAGTTCGAAACAACCTGCTGAGACTTGAAGACCGTGCCAGGTCCTAATTGGTTTGGCCACGAACGCTTGCTTGCAGAACCACAAACGCTTGCTTATCGGTTGGTAGCTCTGTCTGACGTAAATGTCAAAAAACGATTTCTCTAGAGCGAGTTTTGGTCGAGATGCGGAAAGTAGCGAAATGGGCGGCTTTCTGAAGCTGACGTCGAAAGTAAACGCGAAGAAAGGATATTTTTATGCAGAGTAGGCTGTTTTTGCTTCACCAACTGCAGTGTGGTTAAGGCCGGCTTATTCACAGTGCTCGTTCTCGAAGAGGCCTTCCGCGAAGCACTCTCCGGCGCCGTCTGACAAAACTCATTCACACCAATTCTGTACGGCAAATCTCACGTAATTCCGCACATCTGTAACAGCAGCGCCAAGACATAGAACTCATCAAAAAAAAAAAAAAAATGAGGGGAATTATTGCTAATCAGCTCGCACTTAATGAAGTTACGTGAGGCAAGATCACTTTTTTGTGTGTGTTTGCAGAATAGAGAAGTAGATACAACAAATTCGATCTGAAGAAGGTGACTTGGACTGCCACCCTGTGCAACAACTATACAAAAGTCTAGTATTTCTCGCAAGATTAAATAAAAAATATAGCTATCGCACATCCAATACGCATGCTATATTGTTACTGCTTCGCGGAGATATAAAAAGCATGGTATCTACTATTCAGGACGTCCTAGCTAACGTTAGTCAAGCTGTTCAACGAAAAAAAAAAAGACTAGAAGCACACGGTGTAAGGTACGGTTTTGAGACGTATATACGGTGTTTGGTCGCCAGAGCTCTTACGATCCAACGCCGTAGTTCTCAAAATCGTATCTTGCACTGTGTGTTTTTAATCTTTTCTTTTCGTTGAAGAACTTGGCTAATGTTAGCTGGGGCACATGGTATATCGCGTCATCACGAAAGAATGCCACAGTGCCGCATCGCACCATGTTTCGTTTTTGAACTTCCACAAGTGCAGCAAGAATCACATTCACATATGAAGACTTTCTCTGCGCGTTTCTTCCTTCACAGGGTCTTTATTCACATTACTTTTGATTCCGTAGGACTTCCAACAAAATAATTATGAGCAGTTGATTACCATCCGCTTTTCTGTTTTTATAGTATTTGAGGGACCTTTTACGTTTCGCGCTAATCTTTCTGCGAAAACGGGCAAGGGCAATGTCCTTGTCCCACGAGGGAGAAGTCTGCTAAGCCACCGCGGAAAGCGGCCGCAATCCGATTAGTGTCCCACAAATAATGCAAACTGATCATTAAAACACGGGTTAACACGCACGCTATATAAACGCCCACATGTAGGGTATTAAGTTTCTGTCGTTTGATACCAACAAGAATTCGCCCGTTCCAGATCATTTAAATTTCCCTGTGCCTTTAAATATAGCTCCTCCTCTCGTGCTGTATACACGCATAGAATGTGCGTACCTACATTTTTAAATGTTCTGTCTCTTTAGAAACAAGAAATAATCCGACACTTTGTTTGCTGTGGGCTTCTTGCGAGTCTGCAATGTGTAACGCCTGTTTAGGCGCACGAGGGTAATCAACATTGAGCACTGTGATCAGCAGAACGTCGAAGTCCGGAAATGGCTTTCTCCAGAGGGCGACCTTTTACGACTTTCGTTGATTGATAATCTTTGCTTTCTGATATCTTCGAGGGACGTTGAACTTAACCATATATGTTTTGCGAAAATGAGTTAACACTCCTTCGGCGTCCTCTGTACAGTTGAAATTCGATTTAATGAAGTGATGACCACGCTGAAATTATTTCGTTAAATCGGGAAGTACGTAAAATCGTGATAGGAACTTTTCGGTCCTTCAAAAGCTAATATTGTAACGGAGCGACACGCAAAAGTTACCACGGCATTGTATTTGCCGCTAATCCGGCCATCTGTTTCATAAACCACGAAATAACGAAAGCAACCACCACCGCCTCTATCGAGGCGGGTGTTGAGTCGACTGTTCCGTGCGTGGGCGCGGCGTGCAACCTCGTCAAAATAAAGCTAGAGATGTGACCATGGCGCCTAGATGTTTTAAAGCGATAGCCTTAGAGCGCACGCTCGAAGAGAAACCCGTCTGTGTCAAAATTAGAAAGAAATCACCGCATTTTCTTTTACTCATTTATTTCAGGAAAACGTTCGTTAAATCGATTTCAACCAAGTTGGTTTCCTTAATTCGGCTTGATGATAACACTGATCCCTATGGGTACCTGCCGGAGAATGGAGTTTTCTTTCGTTAGATCGGGGAATTCATTAAAGCGGGTTTTGTTAGGTCGAGTTTTAACTGTATATGTCTTGCACATATTAGAACCTTGCATACGTTGGATTAACATAATTTTTATGAGTGTGATTCACTGTAAACTTATCGGTAAAGATCACGGCAAGGTGATTTATTTTACAGAAGGCATATTTAAATCGTTGAATAGAAAGCATCCTACAGACAGCAATGTTCCACTGCCAACGTGGAGGTCACGCAGACTGTCAAATTTTCGCAAAAGATACTGCATGATGTATCTTTGTATCCCTTTGTATCCCTCTGTAGTCGCCGTTTTTCTAAATTACCAGCCACAAAAGCTTTACAGGACCAATCCTGGCCCTGCGAAATGTAACGATTATGTTCCAATGCTATTTCTTGTCGCTATTCGTCAGTGGTCTGAACGGCGTTGAGCCAACGTTATCTGGGACATCAGTAACTGGCGCATAAATTATGCTAGTTGGCGCTAGAAAACTAGCGCTAGTTGACGTCTCAAGTTTGTAATAAGCACCAACTAGCCCAACTGTCTTCTCTAATTGAGTTATCCGGGAATGGCCGGCCACGAACGGTGATGAAACCGGATGATAAGAAAGGAACCGAATCGAGTGAGAGGAATCCTTACATTATATCAGCCATGTAGTGTCCAAGTCAAGACAAATCAGGACAACTTGCTCACTTTAATTTCTGGCCATGGATAGTAGATTTGCACGAAAGCAATGAAATGATATTAAATCTAAAACCTACTTAGTAGAGGAATTAAAATAGTAATTGGTTTGGTGAACTATGCAGAACTGAGATGGGAGGGGGGGGGGGGTACTTTCTAAAGCGCGCCAGACATTCTACTGTAGAATATCGGATAAATTTCCAGTGCTTGAATCAAAACTTGCATGTATCAAACTCAAGTTAGCGTAATGATACGTTGCCCCCCCCCCCTCCCCCCCCCCCTTCGAAGGATCACTTTCTTACATTCCTTTCACCTTTAAAGTGACTCCCGGCTGCGTCCTAGATACCTTAAACTACCAGAGCATAAGCAAAAGCCAATTCCTGTATGAACCCTCAGTGATATACATGTTGGCCGAGTCAGTTCCAGACGCATGCGTTGCACCCACCCTTATTGTGCGCTCGTCTATAGCCGACGCGGGCGCGGAGAGAGCGGTGAGCGGGTAAGGGCGCTTGGGGCCGCACTTTTCAATGCCAACTGAGATTCTAAAAACGATTCCTCATGCCAACCTGGGGATGCATCAGTTTCTTTACTCTTTTATTAAGGTTAGCGAGGATGGAGGGAGGGAGAAAAAAGATGAACAACTGCCAACATACTACACGCGCGATAAAAGCAGCGTTTTGTGCCTAGAAACCAACACCGCCTCACACCAATAAATTGAGAAAGAAGCAGGCGTTGCGGGGCCCGTCCGATACACTCGGCGCGCGTGTGTTACAAGCGGCGGATCTTCTGAGATGTGAAAGCTGTACAGGTACAGTGAGTGAGCTCCCTATACGGTCGCGGGATAGTGTGCCTGTGCGTATCTGTGGGGGGTAGGGGGAGGGGGGTTGCTCGCGAAACCCTGCTTTCCCATCCAGTAACTGCGAAGGCGAGCAAAATTTACGGGCAGGTGGGATGCTCGCAGGTGGTATCACAGACGCACACACAACTACACAAACAGAAACGATAACTGAAGATTCAAGAAAGCTAGAGGAAGTGAAAACAAAAGAAAGGCTTCGTGCAAGGTGAAACACGCGTACCTGGACGGTAAGTGTGGGTTGCAGCCGTGGCTTCCGCAGTTGCCTTACGGGCGTTTCCGCATCGTTTATTTACTTCTTTTTTTCGTCCCCCTTCGAGCATCGCGTCTCTTTCTCCTGCGTGGCACGAGCCGGGCGGCACAATAAAGCAGAGGCGTCGCCTGGAATCCGTCTCAAAATCCATTTCGGTGATTGCTCGCCTCTATCTGCACACAAACGAGCGACAGGCGAGCAAGCCGGGATCGAGAGACGGACGCGAGGATCAAAACTAGAAAAAAAAAGAAAAAAAAAACACTTCAAACGGCGGCCACTCGCTGCTACTGCCGCGAGCGCCAAGATTTGTCGAAGTTTGCGGATCGGCTCGGCGTTTACCCTTGTTTTTTTTTTTTTTCTTATTTTACAAGTTGGTCGAATCGTGCGCTGTGATGCCATGGCCATGCTTACCGTCTCCTCTTCTGTTGTTGGCCGGTACTTCTCGGGTGGCTTCTTCTTCGTCTCGCTGACTCGTCCATGCCTTTTTCTGTTTGCCCCTTCTCCACCCTTTCGTGTGTTTGTACTCCTTTCCCGACTCGGGGCCCGCCTTGTTGTTTAGCGACCGAATGACGCGCGGCTTTAGCTCGGAGCTTTCTCATACTCCACTTCTCCCGATGTTAGGCCGCGGCCTCTTCTTATTCTTTTCTTTCCTGAAAGGTGTAATATTTCCTTCTCAAAAAAACGCGTTGACCGAAACATTTGTGTAAGGGGCGAGCGTACGTACCTCAAGGGTTACACGGCCAGCCTTCATGCCTTCTTCGATAGTTCTACTTTTTTGTCACTTTTCTGTCGGCCAGTCATCTATCGTTCTTTGCTGTTGATCTATCACCGAAGTGCCGCGGTTGACGACTTTTCCCTGGCGCGCATGCGCGCACACGCGTTCTCCCAAGACGGCGTTGCACTTCGACACGATTGGCTCGCGGATCGGTATACGGCCGCGCTCTTCTCCGTTTTTCTTCAAAGGTGAGCGCGAGGCCCTTCAAAAAAATGAACCGCCCTTAGTGAACGCCTCTCAGTTTAGGGGCCGGAAAAGAAGCGGCTCCTTGAAATTGGGAAGCTATTACCGGAATTGCCGGGAGTCAAAATACGTTTGTCTCTTTTACTCCTACACAAGGCGTTAGGTTTCAGGCAGACGAACCAACAGAGAAAGAAAGCAGAAAACGTGCGCATGGCTCGACAATCCCGGGAATCTTCAAAAAAACAGAAGGCGTTTCCGAGCTTCATCGCTGCTATCGCCGCAGCTGTCCAACATCTGCCAGCGACGCCCCGCCTCAGATGTATCCATTTCTCTATACAGGATCCGCTGCCGGCAGATTAAAGTGAGCACTTGGATATGCCTCGGGCTCACACTTACCCCATCTATACTCTCAATGCTGTAAAAAGCTTGGGCAACTTTCTTTTTAGATGCCTCGTTCACGCTTTGTTGCGTTGCGGCATTTCATCCGCGCTCAAGTCGTCTTGCGTTCGTTGTTTCCGATAGAACTCTTTTTGCATCAATGGTAGTGTGTTCTCTTTTACACAGGAGAATAACTTCTTTTTTTGCTTTTTCAATAGCGTAAAATTATAGCAGCCGCCATCGTACGATGGTGTAACAGCTAATTTGAGCTGAGTGCCTTTCTAAAAACGAAACGTTGCGGCGACTCCGCACGCACTTGTGATACAACACCAGGGTTGCGATGTGGACAGGTGAACATCCTACAGATTTCTAACAGGCTTTTCTTCTTGACGTTGCGCGCTTCTCAACGTTTGCGCAAAATTTCCCCTTGCAGTTCTCTGTGAAGAAGCTTTATCGACAATTTATAGCTTGAACGCAAGCTTTTGTCCTTAATCCTGAACAACGTCGAAGCGAAAAGTAACGCGCTTGATTCAGCGCACTCCCAGATTTTGTTAGGACGTAGGCTACTTAAGCGCTGTTTCCCGACGGCGGGTGCTATTTAAGGGGGGTCAAGGTGTCACTACCTGCGTCATCAAATCTCTCAAGGTTACGTGGATAATGTGCTGGAACTGTGTTAATCCAAAGCATGTTCTATTTTAAACAGTCACGCATCGCACTAATGGTGCGTTTAAATTGCTTTACATTGTCTTTTCACCGTTTCCCGAAATACCTTGCCGCACGTGGGCATAAGTTGTAGTGAACAACGTTGTTATTACAAATATTTTGTTTTTGTGAAATAGACTTAAAACTTTTTGTTTTAGTTACCATAAAGGCAGTGCTTCCCTTCGGCGTATGTTACTCGGCCCTCAAAGATGTAAATGTTACATGGATCTCCAGCTTCGAACACGTGATCTTGTATTGTTCTGCGCCAAACAATCGCAAAAAGCGGAGGATTGTAAGGCAATTTTGTTATTCATGAAGTGTAATTCTCTAATCCAGTTTGGTGCTCGTCCTTCCTATGTCTTTAAGGATTACAAAATTTTCACTATTAGGGGACGAGTTACTCGGAACCTCGCCTAAATCCTTTAAGGTAAATTTGACCCAAGGACCTTGCATGAGCTCCTGGAGTCCCGACATCACGTTATATGCACCTCCTCAACGCGAAACTGCAACAAGTTTGTTTAAAACCTGTAATAGTAAAGCATTTAGGGCACGCTAAGGCGCTCCATCATTTCTTCTGGGGTTTCGAAGTCTAGGACCTTCATTAAACGGAGGAAAAAAAGATGTGGCAGTTTCGCGCCGAAGACGAAGCACTGATAGTGGTAGCGAGATATAGTGTTGCGCTTGTATTCCTCTGACGGTGTTCTGATTACACGCCGGCACAGCATGTTGGAGCGACGCAGCAGGTGTGGCAAGGGCTGCTGCGCAGAAGGAACAGCGCCCCGTCAGCTACCAGGCGTCTCACACAGCTGGAGCGAGGAGGAGTGGTGCCCGTGGCGTTTTAGGCATCGCATCTCGATCGTGCGCGAGATGAGGCCGACCGTCCGCGTTAGTCAAAATAAAGGGGAATGTTCGATAACGTTAGCTCAACGCCCGCTGTCCGTTCCGCTCAGATCAGTGCGTACACAGAGTATCTGAGCAGCAACGCACCCGCCGCGTATCGTGTATGTGGGCACATGTATGACACCCTTTGGCCAGACCTAGACCCTGTGCTATTAAGCACCACGTATCATCCATGTGGGTGCGCACGATGGCATGCAAGAAGTGGAAGGGACAGCGCTGTCCTCGCTCCGTCACCGATTCGATTGAGCAGAGTGCGTGACGGCGCATCGACTTGGCTTAGACCTTATTGCAGTTGAGCGCACTCGGCGTTTCGAATGACCCTTCAATCCTTCGTGCGCGAGCCGGGCACGCGACGTCGATGGCGGGACTGCACGACGACGACGACGGCGCCTGCAGTGATGGCGCGAACGCGCCTGGAGCGTTTCTATATACATGTTATTTCAATAAAACGAAAAGTCGGAAATGTCAGTCCAGCGGACCATTCGATGCAGATATATCGAAAAACGAGGGTTGCACAAAACTGAAAGTTTCTGCCTCCAGACCTTCTGGCAATGCCTAATGTAATTATTGATCCTGACTCCGCGTCACAATGATTTGTCACATTGTAACGCGTAAAACTGAAAAGACAGTTGTCTTTTTCTTACTGAGTCTAACCGTTGTCTCATCGAAAAAAAAGTTACTGAGACCCGTACGAGCCAAGAGATGATATAGTAGGTTTATGGTGAAGTATATTATAGCGCACGACAAGACGAGGAAACAGAAAGACGTGGCACTCAAAGGCGCTGTACACACAGCGCCTTTGTGTTTACAACGTGTTTCTGTGTGTTCGTCTTGCCGCGCGCGATAAACTTCACCATACCACACGCCGAAAATGCTGCGTTACTGAAGGTAGGCTTGTGTTGTCCTCCTGCCGTCTGCACTAGTGGCACCGGCTCTAGTCAAGATTGTTCATGGGAGAGATTGCTGAAAAAAGCCACAATTAAGTTACACATGAAGCTATTCTTCAGTGTGTTGCTTGAGGATCGCGACTTGTTGATTTTTTTGCAATGTCGCCAGTTAGAAGCTCGGCCAACTCGGCCAACCAACTCGGCCAAGCAACTGTCAATCCCCTTGCGAGTGCCGGCAATTTTCAGTGATCGGCAGTCGTAGACGAGAAGGTCTCTGCTTGTTTTTGGTTCACGTAACTTCGAGCCTCTGTGAGTGAGAGAGAAATACTTTAGCGGAAAGGGGAGGCGCTTGTATCGCGGATCGCCTGGCGTGGGCAAAACAACGCCTGCGTGTCATGCGCGCCCCACAAACGCGCTGCTGGAGTCTCTGAAGTCCACAAGCCTTTGTGACGCTTTGTAAATATCCCTAGCGTGTGTGTGTGCGTGTGTGTGTGTGTGTGTGTGTGTGTGTGTGTGTGTGTGTGTGTGTGTGTGTGTGTGTGTGTGTGTGTGTGTGTGTGTGTGTGTGTGTGTGTGTGTGTGTGTGTGTGTGTGTGTGTGTGTGTGTGTGTGTGTGTGTGTGTGTGTGTGTGTGTGTGTGTGTGTGTGTGTGTGTGTGTGTGTGTGTGTGTGTGTGTGTGTGTGTGTGTGTGTGTGTGTGTGTGTGTCCAACACCTGGAGTAACGCGCGAGGCGATCAGTCACGCTATGGTGTATGGCGTATCCCTAAATCTTATATCTTTCTCTAGGCGAATGTTATGTGTCTCCGAGAGTCATTTTACTCTCTTAGGTGAGTTGCTTTACTTGCGTGTGGAACTTCACTAAAGTTCATGTGAATTGGCTGTCTTCAACATTCGCAGTGCTTTTCGTACTTTCAGTTTTGTTTGCCCTGCGACCAGAAGTAGTCGGTATCTCATTATAAGCACCATCCCCTCCATTAATTCGATATCAAGAGGAAAAAAGCGCATGAAGGAGGAACATTGCAGGAACAGAATAGGCCTTTAGTAAATACTGGTGAACAGCCGCTGTGGCTAAGTGGTCATGGCATTACGCTGCAGAGCAGGTCGTGGGTTCGATCCTGGCCGCAGCGGCCGCATTCCGATGACGGTGGAATGCAAAACACACACACGCACGCGCACGCACGCACACGCACGCACATGCACACGCACGCACACACGCGCGCGCTAGTGAACCGTAGATTGGGTTCAAAAAACGCCATGCTTGGTCAAAATTATCGCGGAGTCACCGACTACGGCATGCCTCATAATCAGATCCTGATTGTGGCACGTAAGGATCTAGAATTTAATTAACTAATATAGTAGATACTGGTGACTGCCCGAAAGAGTATGTGCTGGAATTCTAGAGCCCGTAATTTATTACCAAACTGGCAAATAAACTAAAAAAAGGTGGCCACTGGCTTCTCATCTCGAAGTCTGCAGTGGTTTAAAACACTTCTACGGAATTGAGGCATGTCTGAGATGACTGCAACATTAGCTAAGCAATACTACTTTTTATACATACCGGACCTCTGGGTTTCACTTCCCGCCTGTGCTGGGCTAAATCAATGAAAGCTAAGAATTTACGTATATTTGCTCAAGTTTCGCTACGTTTGATCTTCAAAAGCACCATCGCTTTGGCGTCACACAAGCGCACGTTCACACTACTACCTTTCCTTATAACTTAACGTAACTTACTCCGAAAACAATATATCATTAGAGTGTGACTTTCACTAGCGTCCGATGACGTGGACATGTGCGAAAACCTTGCGCTGCAAGCACTCGATTTGGAGGTCGGTTCTGTCCTTAATACGCCTCCCTATGATGGCCCTCTAAAGGTACCTCAAGCAGACAGAAAAGGAACTGTTACGATCAGAAGGATGCGTATTCGTATCACGTCTGGGTCACGGCATTATAGGGACCGAAGTTGGGTCCACTACAACAATGAGTGAGTCGGCGAGCGACAGTCCTGAGAACCGTTAGGACCGATAGCAGGAGCAGAAGCAGCTCTCTCTTATTCTTCTTCCCTTTTTCTTCCAATCTCTCATGGCTCACAGCACGAGGCACGAGAGAAACGCGCCGGAGCGTGCCATATATGCAAGGCGGCCGAGGAGGACGACGATGGCTGCTAGACCTTAGCCAAACAGCAGAGAACTTCGCCAACGTAAGGTATCGCGCACGTACTTTTGCGCATCCGTACTTTGGTTCGCCTTTATTTGGTTCTTCACCGAGTGAACTTGCGAAAACACTTTCTTTAATGACGATGTATGTAGCCAAATAAAAGCGAGATAGCTATGCCCATTCACGTACGTAGCATAATGCAAGAAGTTAGACTCCTATTTCGAATCCATATTTTGTGTATTAACTATAACATAATATTTTCTATGCTTGCCAAAGCACGCTTTGATGCAAGTTGGAGGTGACCAGGCCAAGTCATATATGTGGGCGTCTTCGGTGCGAAATCCTCGCTCGAAACAGTGGATACAGTTGCTAGGTTTGGTCCCCTCTGCAAAGAATCGATGAGTTCCCCCTGTGTCCGCTTGAAACGAAAACCTTAAAGCACTCCGCTCCCGCCGAGATATATCATAGTGATAAGCTACAGAGACAAGGCGCCTTACCAGACGCAAGCAATAATCAGAAGCATAAATAAAAGCTAGGGAACAAGCGCAATGTGCACTCTTTTCCCGGTACACGCTTTCTTTGTACACAGAGAACTGAACCTCTCTGATGCTCGAGTGACGTCGTCGGGTCGCCCACTGGGCTCTTGCGCAACCCGATTCCATCGTTCTCTACAGCCCGTCTCGCAAGCGATGCTCTCAAAACAGGCTGTTCTTTTTTTTCTGCCTATTTTTATCTTTCAGTTGCCGCAGTCGTCTGAAGCTAGCAGGTAGCGTGCCCACGCTCAGCAAGGTCGGACAAGCCACTAAGCATCGTTACTCGATTGAAATAGATCGCCCGGATATATAAAGTCTATATGCATTTGACATGGCATATAAACAACCGCTATGGCAAGGGAGCACGCGTCAGGGGCTGGCGGAGCAGGTTAGACAAACGCCATGTGACAATGGCGTGCAACTTACAAAGAAAAATAAGTAAGGCGCAGCAAGACGGACAGAGAGGGAGCAAGTTTGGTGGTATCTGGAGATGTTATCCTGGCGACAGGCTTGACGTGATATTTCAGGTGAGATGGTGAAGAATGAAAGGGGTGGGATAAAAAGCAAAAGCAAACCAAGAGACGGCTGGTCAAGGCTACTTGAAACCATGTCATATTTAGCAGCATAGAAAGAGCAGCGTGTAGAACGGGCTGAAGGGCTGACAGAGGTGAACCATAAAAGCAAGAGCAAAAAGAAAACGCAGTTTGAAAGGAAGATGGCGCCGAAGGCCTAACAGGAAAAGAGCGTCCTCATTTTGGATACGCGCTCCCGTACCGAGGATTATGCTGCCCCAGAGTTACTGCCGTGCCCCTCTCTATAGCCGCCTCCTCCTCGCGCTCCTCGACGTGCTCGTTCTTTCGCTAAGCCCCGATGCGAACTTATTTCCCCGGAGTAAGACGGTATCGGCAGTCGGCGCGTCATGTCTGTCGTCGTCGTCGTCCCCGACGGATGCGGGATGGCGTCCCCGGTACACATCACAAATAAGTCGTTTAATCATGAATGAGACTCGATGTCTGCACAGCACCACTCTTTCCAAAAACTGGAGCGCCGTTGAATAAAAAAAGGAAAGAAAAAGAGTAGGGAGGGGGGGCGGTGCCACCTATATATTGGTAGTTCCAGGGAGCAGATCCCACTCCTTTTTTTTTGGCGGGGGGGGGGGGGGAGTGAGAGAGAGAGAGTTGCTCAAATCAATGCAATTCAGTCGGGAAATAGGACAGAATGCTCGTATAGTAAACCGGGGAGATCCCGTTGGAGTGATGCTTCATAGTTTAGGTTCTTATCGTTAAAAATGGACAGAGAATAGATGCGCAAGATGACATGGAACCGAGGTTGGACAAACAGCACAGACAACACGCGCAGCGAGTAGCGTTCTTGCCTTTGGTAGGCAGTCACTTGCAGGTTTTGTTCAGGCCGACCTCACTGCCTTTTTTCAAATAAATTCTCTCTCTATGCAGCGCATCCGGAGTGCACTCGCTTTTCTTTACCCTTGAGTTTAAACAACAGTAAATTCTTTAGGGAGAATTGTAAGTGGGGCAAGCTGAGTACGTGGATTTGTGTTTGAAGGATAAAGCTCAGCTGCTTCAGTAAGTTCCGTTATAGCTTGAAAGTCAGCGCTTTCTTCTGTCGCTCTTTGTCTTTGTTTCCTCCTCTGCAGGTTTCTGCGTTGTACCCTTCAAACTCCAGTACACTCTGAATGAGAGCACGTGACTTAATTCTGTCCTCGCTTGCAGGAGCTTGTGCGTCAGCGGCGAGGGGTTGCAGCAAGTAAAGATGTAAGTGCAGATCCTTGCTAATAAAATATGGAGTAAAGAGTCCCCAGTGCCGGCATTCATTTATCCTTCATGAGTTCATCATCAGGAAAAGGAAACTGGCATCATTCGAACTCCCGTTGGATGCCAGCGAGCACATTCGTCCTCAAATAGGGCGTGTTTGTCGCTCTTCTATTTCGCTTACTTCCAAAGTTGCATCCTAACACCGATTCGGCGATACGAGGATGCTTTTTTGCTTGGATGCTTCATTTCGGAAAGTTAAAATGAAAAAAAATCACATGGCACCTGAGCGGATACACGTTTGTGCCCACTTTACCGTTAGGTACCCCGCTGTGGCTCTAACTGATCTGCCAAAGCCACAACAGGTGGCTTAATGCGAGGGCATCTGTTATCGCAGGACGGAAGCTATAGATGACGAATGTGGTGTTTTGCGGCGCAAGGGCCAAATATGGCCAAAGAGAGACAGGTCGGTGTTAATGATTTCGCAGTGGAGCTACGAATAACGAGAGGTAGATGTTAGGTGGGTGTAAAATGGCCTAAAAAGCAGTCGCTGTAAAGTGCGTAAAACCTGTCTGAGATCAAATTATGCCAATGGCTAATGAGCTGTACTATTGGCGCGAAAGATATATTCTGAAACAATGATTATATAGTAAAATATGTCACAGGTAAACGTTCGCAAGAAGCACTACTGCCTTAACAGAGTCCTTGAAGCGCAAGGACCTGGAGGCATGCGCTATCCAAAACTACTATCACAGCGGCGTCTTCTAGAAAAAGGATGTGCTATGAATTTATGGGGCTAAAAGGATGGAAGTCGACGTCATTCAATAATCCTATAACTGCTTTGGTGTCAAAGAACGGTTCAGCGCCGAGAAACATTACAGGGGTTAGCGGGGTGGGTAAACATCAACAACCGTTGGACAATTAAAGTTTATTCCTATCCTAGAGGGGTGGGCTCGCAGTACGCTAGAGGAAAATGTTTCTTTCTCTCAACTTCGGCTTCCCGACACTCCAGGAGTACGGGGAGGACGGTCAGCTATAAGTGTGTCCTATTCTGAGTCGACAGAATAGGACATCAGCTAGTCGTGTTTTCGTTTTGGAGAGCCAGAAACCTAACTGTGGTTCAATCACGGGTAGCTTATTTGTCTCGACGCCCCACAAGCGTTGTCAGCGGCTTCGTAGTTTCTTTCGTAAGAAAGGCTTCAGATCTATGGCAGTGACCGCAGCGGTAGGAGTACCTTGCGATATAATTGATGTGGCCATTTGGTCTGCATAGCATATTACCCTCGATGCCTGTATGGCGAGGTGCCCAGCATATAATGGCATGCTCGTTAGATATGTACGCTCTACACAAAATGAAGTAGACCTCAATAAGTACAGGGTTTTTGGGTTTACAGAGCGACTTCACGGCTTTTACGATGCTTAGGGAGTCTGTAAATATAATTGCTTTTTTTTAAGTATTGATTTCCTTATATACTTCGCAGCCGGCAATAGTGCATGGGCCTCGGCCTTAAATATACTTGTTTCTGGGTGCGGTGCGCCGGATTCAGAGAAGGATGGGCCGATGGCGGCATAAGACACTCCTGCATGCAACTTGGAAGCGTCTGTGTAAAACTCAGTGCAAGAGTACTTGGACTGGAGGTCTAGCAAATGTATTTTAATATGTGCTTCTGGCACATGTTTCGTGACCTCTACAAACGAAGTATCACAGACTATGAGCTGCCACTGCCAGGGTGGCAACAGTTTTGCTTGAGCCATAGGACAATGTTCATGAACTGGAACACCCATTTCCTCAATGAGGTTTCTCACACGCAAAGCGAACGGCCTTCCTCACTGCAGTTTGGTCATGTAAGAGCGTGGCAGCGGCCATATCATTTATCGTTGAATAAGAAGCATGTTCAATGTTCGCTTGTACTCTCAGAAAATATCTAAAACTGCTTTGTGACCGCTGCAGATGAAGTGACCACTGATTTAACTTTACGTAGAGGCTCTGGCTTTGACTTGTCCTGAAAGCACCGGTCGCGAGACGGATACCCAGATGGTGGGCGGGGTCTACTTTTAATGCCCCTGGCGTTGTAGAATTATAAAGAATAGCTCGTAATCAAGGCGGGAGTGGACAAGACTGTTATAAACGTTCAGAAGGCACTTTCAATGACTACCCCATGTTGTACGTGGCAGAAGCTTCAGAAGGTCCATTGTTTTCAGACATATTATTTTCAGATTTTAATATGGGAATAAACGTGAGCTTAGAGTTTAAGGTGATTCCCAGGAATTTCTGTTGGCTGCTCACAGAGAGTTGGTCTCCCTTGAGCGTAATACTAGGCAGTGGTGCTACCCGTCTCTTGTTCGAGAAAAGTACGCAGGTACTTTTTTGGATGTTTATTTTGAAGCCGTTCACAATCCGCTCATTTAGACAACTTGTTTATACCAAGCTGCACTTGTCGTTCGCAGATAGCTATATTGCATGATTTAAAACTAACTTGCGCATCATCGACATACACGGAATAAAACATTGCGCGGGGAACGATATTATGCAGGCTGTTCATTTTTAAAATAAAGAGTGTGCAGCTAAGCATGTCCCCTGGCGGTACACGAGTTTCTTGGGTGAATGGTTTAGATAAAGCTTTGTCTACTTTAACACGAAAAGTGCTGTTAGACAGATAGCTTTAAATTGTGTTTATGTCCCCACGGACGCCCATAGCGGAAAGAACGCGGAGGATCCCGGATCGCCATGTCGTGTCGTACGCTTTATCTAGGTCTGGAAACACTGAAAGTAATAACTGCTTATCAATAAACACAGTTCTGATGGTTGCCTCAATGCGGACAAGGTTGTCTATTGTTTACCTTCCCTCTTTGAAACAACATTGAAGGGGGTCTAGTTTGTTGTTGCTCTATAGAAAGCAGTTTAAGCCCCGGTTTACGTTTTTTTTTTAACTTTGCACAGACAGCTTGTTATTGGCCTTCAGCTGCTGGCTAAGACTGGGTCTATGACTATAGCTTCTTTCCACGATGGTGGAATATACCCTGCCGCCCACATGGCACTCAACAGAGGTAGGAGTGTTTTCAGTGTTTCACATTGTAAGTACCTAATCATTTCGTACATGATACGAGTGCCACCTGGCGCCTAGTTGTTGCAACAAGCGAGAGATGCCTGAAGTTCAGCTGAAGTAAATGGGCAATTGTAAGCATCACTTGATGAACCTTTGCGGTTTAGGGGATGCCGCTCTTCGCGTTCTTTGAGTCTTAGAAATGTTTCTGTATAGTGCGATGCACTCGAAACACATTGAACGTGTTCGCCTAGACAATCTGCCTGATCTTCCAGGCTATCTATCATTTTGGCTACTTACTAAGGGCAAGGGATGTGACTCCCGGCCTAATAACTTATTTACCCTATTCGATAGTCTTGTTTCATCGGTGTACGAATTTATACTGGAGATGTCCTTATCCCAACTTTCTCTCTTTGCATGCTGACGTGTTCTTCTGCTTTGGGACATAGCCGAATTGAAATTAATAGGGTTTTCCGTGATTGGAGAAATTCAATCTCCAAGCTTTACTTTGAGGTGAAAAAAGAAAGTTTTCAATTAGGCGACATGTCGTATCGCAACGAGAATCTTCCCTCAAAGTGTTAAGTGTGTTTGTGTGGCCGACAACTATGTATGGTGCCGGAAGTTCTACGTAGTTTTGAAATTCGCTTTTGTGAAGTTGGTAATTAGAAGAAATGTATGTAGAGCTGATAGTGGCTAGCCTGCTAAACAACCATTATATATAACCAACCATTATATATAGCTTTCATTGATTATGAGAAAGCGTTTGATTCAGTCGAAACCTCAGCAGTCATGGAGGCACTGCGGAATCAGGGTGTAGACGAGCCGTACGTAAAAATACTGAAAAATATCTATAGCGGCTCCACAGCCACTGTAGTCCTCCATAAAGAAAGCAACAAAATCCCTATAAAGAAAGGCGTCAGGCAGGGAGATACGATCTCTCCAATGCTATTCACAGCATGTTTACAGGAGGTATTCAGAGACCTGGATTGGGAAGAATTGGGGATAAGAGTAAATGGAGAATACCTTAGTAACTTGCGCTTCGCTGATGATATTGCCTTGCTTAGTAACTCAGGGGACCAACTGCAATGCATGCTCACTGACCTGGAGAGGCATGGCAGAAGGGTGGGACTAAAAATTAATCTGCAAAAAACTAAAGTAATGTTTAACAGTCTCGGAAGGGAACAGCAGTTTACGATAGGTAGCGAGGCACTGGAAGTGGTAAGGGAATACATCTACTTAGGACAGGTAGTGACTGCGGATCCGGATCATGAGAGTGAAATAATCAGAAGAAGAAGAATGGGCTGGGGTGCGTTTGGCAGGCATTCTGAGATCATGAACAGCAGGTTGCCATTATCCCTCAAGAGAAAAGTTTATAACAGCTGTGTCTTACCAGTACTCACGTACGGGGCAGAAACCTGGAGGCTTACGAAAAGGGTTCTACTCAAATTGAGGACGACGCAACGAGCTATGGAAAGAAGAAGGATAGGTGTAACATTAAGGGATAAGAAAAGAGCAGATTGGGTGAGGGAACAAACGCGCGTTAATGACATCTTAGTTGAAATCAAGAAAAAGAAATGGGCATGGGCAGGACATGTAATGAGGAGGGAAGATAACAGATGGTCATTAAGGGTTACGGACTGGATTCCGAGGGAAGGGAAGCGTAGCAGGGGGCGACAGAAAGTTAGGTGGGCAGATGAGATTAGGAAGTTTGGAGGGTCAACATGGCCACAATTAGTACATGACCGGGGCAGTTGGAGAAGTATGGGAGAGGCCTTTGCCCTGCAGTGGGCGTAACCAGGCTGATGATGATGATGATGATGATGATAAACAACACCCCTCGGACAGCAACTGCCTCTATGGGCCGTTCCTGGCAACAAATTTGTCAATTATGACAGCCACACCCCCGGATGACACAACAGTGTCATCGCGGTCTTTACAAAAAATACCGTACTCTCGGAGAAAATTAGTTTGCGTATGTTTAAAATGTGTTTTTTGAACCCACAGCACCTTTGGACCATACTTATGTAGGAGTTCTTTCGATGTCATCGAGATTGTGGAAGAGACCTCTGACATTTCAGTGTACTATTTGTCTATCCACGTTGAATGTGGTTTTGATTGTGGTTGAATGTGGTTGAATGTGGAATGTCATCGAGATTGTGGAAGAGACCTCTGACATTTCGGTGTGCTATTTGTATATCCACGTTGAATGTGGTTTTGAATGTGGTTGAATGTGGTTTTGGTTTTGAATGTGGTTTTTTTTTTCTGTGTGTTTAGGAAAGAGGAGTTAGCTTACAGAGCCCTTCGCGGGCGCCGTGATGCGGTGTTTTTCATTTTTGGAGCCATTGTGACAATCTTGCTGCTCCTTAGGCGCTGGCGTTGCCGTCTGGCTGGTTGTTGTGTCCATCGTCTCTTGCGAGACGCGTCGATAGCGTCACTGCCGGCTCTCTGCGTGTGGGTCGGACAGCCGCCGGAGGTCATTGTGGCGCTGCCCCCTGACGCGTCGCTTCGGCAAAGCTCTTCTTTGGCATGTAGAATAACCACCTGCGTGCCTCTTTGAAAGATATATTTTACTTGACTTTGATAGTTACAATTTCTTTTTCCCTCTTCCAAGATGACCAGGACCGCGAGTATGCGGCGTGCTCCCGATGACAGTTCACGTAGTGGGGAGTATTCTCCCAATTGTCAGATGGGTGTTCTTGCGCGCTACATTTAGAGCAAGCATGATAGCCTGGGCAGTTCTGTGAATTGTGGCGAAATCTTTGGCAATTACAGCATCGGATGGGATTGGGGATATACGGTCTGACGGGGATCCTTATGCACTCAGCCTCAATTGCCTCAGGTGCATACCTGATGCGAAAGTTAGAACTAGGTGCTTTGTTTCGATCTCGTCGCCATCGTGCCTCATCTTAGTTCTCATGACATTGATCCCATGTTGATCACTCCAGCCCTCCAGTAGTTCAGCTTCAGTCAGCTCCATGAGATCAGCATCGGAAACGACTCCGCGGGTGGTGTTCTTTATGCGTTACAGTGTGACTGTCACTGGGATATTCCCGAATGACACTAGATTAGACAGTTTTTCGTGTTGCTTCTTTTAGCGGATTTCGAAAAGGATATCGCGCCGCTTGCCAACTTGGATACTTTATAACCTAGGTCAAAAGCTTCAGTAAGTGTTTTTGCAACCAGAAAAGGTGAGAGCATTCTCACGGCATTTTCTTTTTTCTCTGAAAGTATTACGTGAACTCGTGGAAGATTCTCAATGTCTCGGCAAAAAAAATTGAAAACTTCTTCGGTGTGCCCTCGTTTCTGAGGGCGATCAGGGAGTTGGGGGAATGCGCTTTCCATACGTAAAGGTAAATTTTTCGGTTGCGTTCCAGCCACCTACCGTGGAGCCCAACAAGGGGACGCTGCAGGACCTGGAAAGACAGGTCCTGCGAACACCAGTTGTACGCCATTGCAATAACGAAATATGGTGTACCCTAGGTTGGCTACCAACACAAGGTTAACCCTTGCCGCCCGGAAAGCTGGAAGTGATAAGTGGAGAGAGGACAGGAAAGGTTAAGACTTAGAGAGAAAGACAAAGTTCGGAGAGGAGGACAGGAAAAGGCGACTGCCAGTTTCCTCCTGGTGGGTCGATCTGGAGGTGCCGTTTATGTGAAGCAGAGGCTGAAGCCTCCAGTTGTGTTGACTCCGCCGGGGGGGGGGGGGGGGGGCAGGGGCTTAAAAATTCAGGATTGTATCCTTTCCCCAGACACGGCTAAGCCGCGCACGACTACACGCGGGAGGATCCAACCCTCATGTGTTCGGGTATGTGGCGTCGCAACACACCAAACGCCGGCTGACGCAGACACCCCTGCGGGGGGGACACTATAGCTCTATACAACTATAGTGCCTGAGGGTCTCTATATGTTCCGACATGCGCGCCACCCGAAGGCAGCCCGTCTATCCATTAGAACAAAACTGGCATGCTCCTGGCTATCAGAGCCTATAGTATCATATGGATGCGCTTCAAATGATACCCTAATGGGCCAACGACGCGGTCCGCGAAGTTCTACGCAGGAAATTGTCCACAACGGCCTAACGTGAAAGCCGGGCACAAACAATGCTCCATCTTGCTCAGGCGGTTCCCACACGATATGACGGAGTATCGGACGACAAAAAGGCCTTGTAATCACTTCTGCACAACCTTTGGTGGCACGTGATCGCAAATATGAGCCGATAAATTCTCCTATATTACAGTAGCGCTCCTGAAGAGAACACTTTTAGACACTTTTAGCCGAGTATCACTTACGGTCCGCGCCAGTCAGTTTCCACGCATTGACTTGATCTCGCATTAATTTTTCAAGGCAACATATCTAGCCTCCCGATTATAGCCTACGATTTTGCTCCAATATTTGTGCTAACTTGTGGACAATTTGGCGGGCTTTAAGTGCCACCAAATGGATTGGATAGAAGGTCCCTTCTATAACTAGCGATGAAGTCAGAAGGGCCTTGCAAGACATGAACTGGGCAAAAGCGGCAGGATAAGATGGAATAACAGTCGATCTTATCAAAGACGGAGGAGATATCAGGCTTGAAAAGCTTGCGGCCCTTTATATGAAATGTTTCACGACTTAAGGGTTCCAGAGAGCTTATGCTAATTACCCAATTATACCACTATACTAATCGACGAAAAGGAGACGTTAACAAATTAAAGAATTATAGGCCTATTAGCTTACTTCCAGTACTGTATAAAATATTCCCTAAGATCATTTCATATAGAATAAGGGCAACACGACTTTAGTCAAGCAAGAGAACAGGCAGGCTTCAGGAAGGAATACTCTACAATGGATCACATCCATGTCATCAATCAGGTAATCGAGAAATCTGCAGTATACAATCAACCTCTCTATATGGCTTTCATAGATTACGGAAAAGTATTTGATTCAGTAGACATACCAGGACTAATAGAGGCATTATGTAATCAAGGAGTACCGGAGGCATGCGTTAATATCTTGGAAAATATCTACAAAGGTTCCACAGCTAGCTTGATTCTCCACAAGAAAAGTAGAAAGATACCTATAAAGAAAGAGGTCAGGAAAAGAAACAGAAACTAATACTATTCACAGCATGCTTGGAAGATGTATTCAAGCTACTAAAATGAGAAGGCTTAGGAGTGAGGATCAACAGTGGATATCTCAGCAACCTTCGGTTTAGAGATGACATTGTCCTGTTCAGCAACATTGAGTACAAATTACAACGAATGATTGAGGACCTTAACAGAGGAAATGCTAAAGCGGGGTTGAAGAATAATATGCGGAAGACAAATATAGTGGTAAATAGCCTGGCAAGAGAACAAGGTTTAGGATCGCCATTCAGCCTTTAGAGTCACGGGGGCCTTCATCACGAGAAGGAAATTCACAAAAGGATAAAAATTGGTTAATGGGCATAGGGCAAACATCGCCAGATCCTGACTGGAAGGTTACCACTGTCATTGAAAAGAGAGGTGTAAAGTCAATGCATTTTACCGGTGCTAACATATGGGGCAGAAACTTGGAGGTTGACAAAGAATCTCGAGAATAAGTTGAGTACCACGCAAAAAGCGATGGAATGGTAGCTATAACGTTAAGAGGTAGGAAGAGAGCGGTGTGGATCCGAGAGCAAACGGGGATAGCTGATATTCTAATTGACATTAGGAGAAAAAAAAGGGAGCTGGGCAGGCCATGTAATGCATATATAGGATAGATAACCGATGGACCATTAGAGTTACAGAATGGGTGCCAAGAGAGGGGAGAGAGACGGGGCGAATCAATTCTCCGAACTGTACGGCATGCAACGAGACAGGAGACATTGAGCACTTTTTGTGGTCCTGCCAGCAATTCCAAGATGAAAGAGACACTCTCCTGAAGAATCTGCAAAACAAGGACCTTCCGCATGCGCGCCTGCAACACCTTATATTTCCCGAGGGATCAGCTATAGCGCGCAAAGAAACTTCACGTCTTCTCATCGATTTCTTAAGAGAGACTGGTTTGATGGACATATGGTGAAACCCTTCAGCGGTATTGTGCGAGACGCTCAGGCGGAGCAATTGCCGGCCTTGTTAGCCAGGCTGAACTCGCCTGTTGCTACAATTCACCACCACCACCACCACCAGGGGAGGCGCAGTCGAGGATGGCAGAATACTAAGGATAGTGATGAAATTAGGACATTTGCAGGCGCTAGGTGGAATCCGTTGGCGCTGGACAGGGGTAGTTGGAGATCGCAGGGAGAGACTTTGGTCTTGCAGTAGGCATAAAATAGGCTGAGGATGATAAATTGCCGCCTGATGAGTGTGTGAAGCACGTGCATATTTTATGCCTCGGTTATTTTCCATGTCCCGCCTCCCCCTCATCTTTGTTTTTTGTTGTTGCAATTCTTTGTCCGTCCTCTCCCTCTTTTTCTTCCCTTACTGTCCTCTTTCCGTGTATCTTTTTCCTTCTGAAGCAGGCAGGAACGAGAGCTAGTTGACGGCAGTTGCCAACTAGCTCTTTTTCTCCTCTCTATGATTATTTCTAAGCACGTAATAATAAAATAATAATAATAATAATAATAATAATAATAATAATAATAAAGGCTAGATAAGTTTTGCGAGCTGTCACTTCGCATTTACTGCAACTGTCACTGTTGCTAGCTTATGCATGTCTACGCATCGACTTTTCCGGAGCCGAAGAATGCTTGCGCATTAGTAGACAATTCTCAGAATTTCTATAGCATTTTTTTATCGGACGTCGCCCTCTCCCCCCCCCTCTATACGTCGTTTCCGATTCACTTCTGAACCCCTCCTTTCTTCTTCTTGCTGTTATCTTCTAGTTCTTGTAACTCATCTCATTGTTCCTCCTGCCGACCACGATATTCCCCTTGTCATTCAGCATTCCTAAGCCGTTTCTGCGTTTCACCAAACTTACGTTTCTCTGGTGAAATTGCAAGAACTGGTCCTGGCAGATCCGATCCCTTCCAGGCGATCGCATAAACTGAGCCTAACCGCTACCAGAATGCGTTTATTTTTTTTATTTTTTATTTTTGTTAAACCATATCCACCAATAAGTTATTCTTATCATTTGGTAGCTTATTATTGCATGAAAGGACTATGTTGAGGCGATGGCGATGACACCAGTTCTTTTTTTTATCGAATATAAACCTGCCAATCATCTACAGTTACACTATTATAACGATTAACTGTCTTAACTTGACCGATCACGCACTTATTTTCAAGTTACAAGGCGTTTCGGGACAGACACGGTCTTTCCGGGGCACTGACCAAAGCATGCTTACGCATTAATAACATCCCCCATAGACGCGACCCGTCCGCATTCAGTTTGGCTGCCGAATTAAAAAAAAAAAAAATGAGGCGGATGCCTCCGCCGCGGCAGCTCATTGGCTATGGCGGCGCACTGCTGAGCTCCGAGGTCGCGGGTTCAATTTCTGACGCGGCGGCTGGAGTGGAACAGTATCCGGACTATGCGCACTGCAAAAATAAACGCTCGTGCAACTTAGAGTTGGGTGCACGTGAAAAAAATTCTGGTAGCCAAAATTAAACCGGTGTCTACCACCAGCATCACTGCTCATAATAGAATCGTCGCCTTGTCCCGTAAACACTCAGAATAATAATTTTAAAAAAACGAAGTGGATGCGCCGTCACAGCGCACTCTTTCGGCTCTGTAGCGCACTGGAGTGGCCGCTGCACAGCTGTGTGCAAATTGGCAGGACGGAAGGGCACGTCCGTCTCAGCGGAGCGCATCGCAAACGCTCCGATTAAGCTCTATAATATTTCCGCGGTGCAGTTCCTCGACCTTGGGGAAAATAAGCCGAATATGTGAACCCTACTTCAGTGACAGATATTCAAGTCAAATATATTCGTTCCACGTGACAATCAGAAATGTCATCCACGGCACCACCTTTTCTTTTGTTGACCATGTGAAGCTTATACGACGGGATTTCCCAACGCTTCTGCTTGCTTAGGTTAGTCAATGTAGCGCGCTCGAAGTGAAGTGATCCGAAGTACGTCCATATAAGGAGCTCCACAATTGATTTGCTATCACTATTTGCTATCACAATCAATGCTGCACCTTCCGGGCGAAACTGCGACTTCTTTTTTTTTTCGCTTCTTACCACATTGCTATCTGTTGTTCGTATACCATGTTGCGTATATCCCCTGTTGCATTTCACATACTCTTTTACGATCTAATCGTACCGAGAAGTGAGTAGGTGCGCTAAAGTATAGCTCCCAACTGAGATAACATGCAACATACCGGAACGCATGGTCGACCCATTTAAACGCCAGAAAGGGAATTCACAAGAGGCCACATAAAACACAGGGGCACATAAGTCAGCTCTCATAGATATTTGAACCACCGTATTCAGAAGTGCATCTTTAAACCCGTGCTTGACTTGGTCTGAATTACACCTGGCGTAAACTTGCACGAGACGCTCATTGGGTTTCCTTCGGTCTCTTCACGTCAGTCATCATTTAGACTAAGTCAAAGCGTGGGATTGGAATTAAAATATAGTTCTGAATGCGGGGGCCTAAGTGCCGCAAATACCTAAGTCGCGTTACAGAAAAGCCCATCAATTCAAGTAAATAAAGGAACACAAAATAAGGCCCAATGAAACATTGACCGCCTACATTGCATGACATAAATGAATATGTCCCAACAATATTTTTTAGTGCCAGAATTCTCTCATAACATGAGCACAACGCTGAAAACGAGACGATGGCTGTTTCCTCTTTCAGATTCTGATGTTATCCCAGTGATAGCTCAGAGTCGGATGACTCACAAAAATATGCCGATTCTTTTTTTTTTTTTTTTTTTTACAGCGAAGCTGTTAAAAGCCACTTTAACGAGCTTTTACTTTGACTAAATGTGTTATGAGTAATGAGTTGTATGGTCCACTAACACAATCTTGGCAGGTCCGCAGCTCTGGTAATCGCATAGCTTTCTTGTTAGCATCCTTTAAACTGCATCTAAGCAGAAGGCGAGAGCATTTGGTGGTTGTCGCTATGACCTAAGCTTCAGCACACCGGCTCCAAGATTTTTCAGCGCGCTGGAACAGCGAGGGGGAGTATCGCAACGGATTTGCTGCGGTGGTGAAACCCGGCGAGCGGCAGCGTGGTCGATATCAAATGTAAAATGCAACGCAACGTACGTCGGAACCCCGAAATTTCTTCGAAGGGTAATAACAAATCATATTAACAAAAGGGTCACCTTGCCTCTGCCTCAGTTAAATAGGCAACAACTCCATTGCGGGTTCTTTTTTAAACGAGTAAAAAATAGTTTTTGCTTCTCCCGCTGCGATTTACCGGCTCCAGGTCGGAGGTCAGTCAGGCGTTCGGTGGCTGCAAGAGCGGAAGACGCCGTCATTGTGCTGCAACGCTGCATTCGTGGGTGGCCGTCGCTCAGAACTGCCAATCTCGGCCGCACACAGCAGCGAATACTGCTCCTGAGTTTGAGCGAGGCGGTGAGTGAGCAAACAAATCCTTACAGCACTTCCTAAATGGAATGAGAAAAATTGCTTGCACAGCTTCGACGTATCAGTTGTAAGATTGGCTTACATCCGCGAAGTATTTAATGGGGAGCATTCATTGGCTTATACCAGGCTCCTTCGCCGTAGGTGGCTTCTTCTGTCACCTCGTTTCACGAAAAGGAAATTCATGTGTCCCATGCTGGGATCGAAGCTCTGACGCCGAACGCAGCGTTCCGATCCTCTAGCCTTCAAGCCACGGTCGCACCCGGGCTCCTCTTGTGCCAGGGCCAACCAGCTCTTTGAGATTAATGACGCGTGCTTCACGTGAACAGCACGAGCTTTTAGAGAGCACTTGCACGTCCGCTGGCTTCCATTCGGGTGAGGGACTTGCCGCTTCCTTCGTTGCGTCATGAGCGGGAGCGTTACAGTTGGCCCCATTCTTTCCTCGTGCCAGCTAACGATTTGAGACGCCGTGTTAGACTTCATTACATTGGGATTGGTCCTCATTCCCCTATTTTTTTACTCGCAGCAGAACGCTACGGAGACGCTGCGCGACATTATGCCGCCTTCGGGAACGATCCAGGTTGTAACCAAACAGGTTGTGACGCTTCTTCTAGAAGTAAAAAAAAGGAAAACAGTCGTGATTCCAGTGGACGTCATAAAATCGTCGTCGTGTTGCTTTAGGCGTCACACACACGCTCGCGCCAACCACAACTGCTTGCTTTCTTGCTTTCCGCATACTACGGCGTTCTAATTTTTCAGCAGTTTCTTTTTTTGTACTAAAGTATATACTTTTTACATAAATAAATAAGATGTTGGCACCGAAATGTTGTGCCGGCTACTCCTTCTTACATGGGTGACATGGATCACGTAGTGTCACAGAGTATGACAAACTTAACATAATATTAGATATCGCAAAAGGTGAAAGGGAGCACATTATAAAATTACGCAGTATATAGTGAATGATATAATGCGTCAGGAAGACCAGCGACACAATTTTCCTCATTGTCCTCTAGTCGTCAATGTGGAACTGCACGTCTCACCGCAACTTATTTCAGTTTCCAGCTGCGGATAAAGGCGGCGAAATTGGAATAGTCGCTTCCTTCGGCGCAGAAGCACGAGTTTTGTGATGACATGGGCGAGTGAACATGGCCGAATTCGGACGCATTTCTGCTCTAAGGATCTCAGGAACGTTAAGCCATGGAAGGGGACGAACACATTCGACAGGTGACGTGACCAGAACCCAGAAATAGCAAGTACCTAATCTTCTACCTAGCAGTGTTTTGGTTTCAGGTTCAGGACAATGTGTGTTGGTTTTCTACTGAGCCTCCATAGTACAGGTATACAAGCTGTCCCAGTTAACTTCAGCCAAGCTGTTATAAAGAGAAAACTGGTTCAATATACAGTTACGACAGCTACAGCTTTCGAACAGCAGTCCCCTTTCGCCACCGGAAAATAGCCAGGGAAATCATTTCGGTTTATTAAAGGAATAATTGTAACGAAGGCATATATATATTTTGTGCAGTCAGAATATTTAGATTGCTTTGGTGGTTTTGTTTCGCGACTGCGTAAAGAACACAGCACGTGACCGGGCCATCTGTCGCCGTAGTGCAGATGGCGAACCGTATGCACAAGCTCTATTTTTGGCTGTTTCTGCTTTTGTTGTTGCTGTTGTTCTTGTAATTATAAAAGAGACGCCGCAATGAGGAAGATTTGCGATGGTGCTTGAATCATTTCTGCTCATTATGCACAAGAAAAATTATATTTTGACCAGAACCGTAGAAGCAGCTTGAGCAATAGCCGCGTTCGAAAAAGGAGTAGCACTTACAAAGCAAAGAAAGAAGCGGCTCCATAGGAGAAGTCGGTGATGGAAGTGCTCTCCTGCTACTCAGTCATAAATTCTGTATGTAACAACCCTGCGAATTACAATCAGTTTGCGAGACAATCATTTTACGTTAAGGGACAATAAGCAGGCAGGTCTTAGAGTGTGTTGGTTAATTATCTGCCTGTTTCTCTTCAGCCTAGGGAGGAAAAATTAGGGCAGCAATTTCATATTTAAATAAAATGGGGGCGATTTGCGATGTGCGAGTAGCACCGAGAGCTTCAAGTGCGTAGGTTAATTATTTGCCTGAAGAATTATTACCGAATACTCGTTTTGTTCCAATTTTTATGCCCTATGCGATGCGTGTGGTAGGCTTTCCCGGTCTCGTCGGCAAACTATGCGAAGCACGTTGCTTATTATTTAGTCGAAGTATAGGAAGCATGTTGGGAGTGACCAACAATAAATGTTTACTCTTTGTAGAATAATTAGTCTTTATAGGCAGTTACTTAAGCAAGAGTTCTAGGGTGTCATAATGCCATTTTTTATAAAGTGCCCAAAGAGCTGTTAATGACGCCAAGTTCAAATTCGATCATCAGGGGGTAATGTTAAGGATAATGTGTGGCGAAGCTTTAACGTTACTGGCTTAAGTAGAAACGCTGCGACTATTTAGGAAATCCTCGTTTATTTCCTATTTTCATGCCTTATACAAGGTTTCTAATTGGTCTTCCCGACCTCCTCGGTTAACTGAACGACGCACGTGGGTAATAATTGGTGAAAAGTTGGCAATGGTATAGGTTATGCGTACTAAAAGTTCAAAGCATGCAGATGATATGCTGTTTTTGCAATCAATTACGCATGCAAGTACTTCGCAGTGTTACAAGTGTGTTTCACGAGCAGCCCAAGAAAGAGAGAGAATGAAGGGGGAAACATAGTGAGGTTAAATATAGTCGGATACAACTTTAGAAGAAAGGGAAGGCCCCGCCCAGATGACCGAAGCGCGACAGCCGATTGCCTCCGCGACTAAAATAGTCCCGCTCGAAAGATCGTGCTCCTGAAACGCGTAATTCTCGGCATAAATAAAGACTTTTGTATTTCGATGACTAGTTTAGCAGAGCTCTCATGTGCTACGGCACATGCCGGATAGCGACAGAAAAATAATCCCGTGCCTTCTACAACGCTGCCCGTCGTCTGCTCTTTAGCTTCATTGTAAGTGACAAAAGTAGAAGGAGCAGCTCTGCATGGCTTTTGCGCTCGTTTACATGTACACGGCGTATCTACTACTCGTTTTCCAAGCCTAAAATGAATCAGTTGCTATTGAAAAAGTACTTATGTAAAACAATACATTTATCGCAAGCATTACAAACCTGGGGCGAGAATACGGTCGAGGAAGGAAGGTACAAAAATGCTTCATTCATCGTTTTAAATACAAAATACTCTTGGTTTTAAATAGCATAATATATATATTTTTTGGTTTGTGTTTCCACATTTTCACAGCATGCATTCTTCAGCTTGCGCGTGCAGTGAGCACTGGTGGACAGCAATCAATCGACGGTGCTACACAACGCTCGAACACCGTCGCTAGACGCTCGGCTATCTCACTGCTGACAGTGATCGTTCACGCTAAGTTGACGGCGACAAATCTTTGCGTTGAAGGCTTCTTCAGCAAATATTTTCTGTTGAGACACTCGTAAGTTTGTTTCATGCGCGCACACTTTTCAGATTTCTCCTGAGAATGGTTTTGCTCCATCACGTCACCCCGTCCGACAAAAAACGCAGCGACACAGTACACGAACACACCCGCCGCTAACAGTAGGCACCAGTGTATGGAAAACTTTTCACGTCGTAACTTCACTCGGGAGCGAAATAAAATAACATGGTACAAACACGCAGGATTTGTGTTCGTAGCGGTCACCGCGGGATCCTGTTTTCAGGCAAAGCGTAGCGCAGCGCCAGCGATGCTCGCTGCAATGTTCCTTCACCGGATCACGGCTCAGAAGAAACGCACGCGGCACAAATGCCGCACCGTAAGCTCGTAGTAACATTTCCGGCATGATAGACCTTCACAAACAGTTTTGAAATTCACTTTGACGAGGGGCTGAAGCACGCAGCTGATGCGACCTCACCCAGTTCGAAGCGCGGGCGGCCATCTTTGTCGGTGGGCTCACCGGCCGTCCGGCTGATGACGTTAGTCCAGAGTGCGCGCCCATTGGTGGGTGCTCGTGTGCCTCCGCCTCGGAGAAGCAAACGCCCCCTTTTTTCTAACGTTGTATCCGACTATAGACCTTGTCTACTTTGCAACCCAATTCGTGGGGAGAGGTCTGGGGAGTAAATGAAACAGACAGAGAACGCATAAGCCTAATTCATCCCCGCACTAACCAATGTGTCGTACATCTGTAGTCGGGCATTTAGGTGGCGTTAAATTTGGCCCGCTTCCCTTGCATATTTACAAAAATGTCATTAATACCAAAGTTAGCTAAACAAATCCTACTAATCCCCCGTGCTGTTGAAATCGGTTTAAGCGAAGCTTTCATTTTTGTTTGTGAATAACGCTGTTGCTGCTTACGGATCATTTGCAAGTAGGGACTACATGACCCAAATGAACACTCCCACTGCTAATCGCCGCTCGACACAATATTATTGTGGTCGATCATGCATACGACAAGCGATAGGCACGTTGAATAATTCAAGGGGCTGCTTACCCGTGACGTCATCGTTGAACTGCCAATACGCGCTTTCTAATGCTTCACAGCGCAAGACAGAGCGCGCGGTGAGGCTGCAGAGGGGCTCGGGTGTGTTGTTTTCGAGCGTATAGGCCACTATGCGGCTTCTGTGCAATGGATATGGTTGACTAGGGCCACTTTCGGTAACATAAATTGAAAAGAAAGAGTGAAAGATTTTTTTGAATTATTAAAGTGTGCTACAACCAACGCGATTGCGAGACACATTTTTTTTTAAATATTTAATGGGGGGGGGGAGGGGGTTAATGCCTCAAGACATACAAGGGTATGGGTTGCGGGCGAATAAGGATGAATAGATGAATGAAAATATTTGCGAATCTCATAAACTCCAGGAGGGATCGATAATGTGGTCCCTGTGTCCAAGCAGTGTACTGGCAAGGATTATGCGGCGAAAGTCCCGCTGCTGCTAGGTGCCGGAGCCTCGCCGGTTTCAACGCAGGGTAAACCCACAGCCGGTGGTGGATGTCGGCTTCAGCATTGCGTGAGTTGTAGACTGGACACCCAGGGTGGGGATATAGCTGGCGAAAGTGCGGCCACTTCTTGGTCACGACAGGAGTGAGGGCAACATCGACATGGATCCTCCGAAGCGCCACCTCCTCTGCACGGGGAAGACTGCGGGGGAGGGTTACCGCACACGTAGGTATTAGAGTACGTGTGCGGCACTGGAGGTGCTCCGTTGTTGTTAAAAGGAGGGTGGCATCATCTTGAAGGAGCTGAAGCAGTGGCGATGGAGAGGTCACTAGACGGGTCGCAGAATTCGAACGGCTCTGGAAGCTCAGAAGGTCGCGTGTGATGCACTCGATAGGTATTTGCTTCGGGATGCGCGCCGCCAGAAGATGGATCTGCTGTCATATTTCAGGGCTGCGACTGACGCGTCGCAGCAGCCGCGTAACCTGGAGGGCATCGGCGCGGATGACAATACGGGCCGTGGGGACCATTGGAAAGTCGGTCACAGAGCACAGCGCTTCTCGAACAGCGAGGAGCTCAGCACAAAAGAAGGAAGGAGGCTCTCGTATTCAAAACTGGGACGTCTTATGAAGGGCAGGTGCGCAAGAGCAATAAAGTGCAGTGGTTGTTTCACAATCCTGGATGCTTGCATCAACGTAAAGCCCGATGGAGCCAAGCGTCCGGTGGGCGTCTTGAGCTATAATTTGGTCACGAAGCGACACCACCACGTGAGTTTATGTCGGGCGACGTATATATGTTGGCTTGCTAGCTGTACAAAACTCCAGGGAGGAAGAACTGGCGATGGCGGTGGTAGAAGGGAGAACGAGAAAGCGTAAGCCCTGAGAGCACACATCGCGTGTGAAAGGCTAGCATTGAGCCTGCGACCATCACGTCGCTGCACCAGCTCATCTAGTGTGTTCAGGTGTGTATTTTCTTGGAGAGCCACGATCGGGGTGATGAGGGGAAGGCAAGTGATTGCCCTCATTGCCTCGCGAAGACACATTAAAGACGCATTTTTGATGATATTTTAAAGCGACAGACTTTGTCTCGGCGTCTGTGTGTCAGTCATCGCGCACCTCTCCAGAGCGGCGTGGTCTCCCAGTATATGAAGGAAACACGCGCAACGCCTTATTCACGGTGCCGCTGTCAGCTGCTCTAAGAAACTGTCACCAAATATAGTTACTAACAAAAGGCAACAGAATGCACTAGTCGATTAACAGTGAACGAATGTCACTGCGCAAAATCGCGTGCAAACGGCCGTCAGGAAATGCCAGCATCTCTCTTGCCTCTACTACACTTCACTACCAACCGACCGCGAGAAGGCGTGCTCGTCTATTCCAATTATGTCAGGAGCACCGAACAACACCCTGACGTAATGTTGACGTATATCGGAACTACTAGATGGCGCTATTCATTTTTCGGTCTTGCCTACACCTGCTAAAGCCAATCAGCACGTGCGTGATGTCCGACGCGACCTTATCGCCGAAAGTGATCGTCGCAGAATAAGTCTCCTAGCAACGCCACATGCTACGAAGACCGCCCGCTTCAATAATTCATGCTTGTTACTACCTCTCCGCCTGGACAGTAACAAATAAATGGCAAATTCCATCATCGTTTACTCTCATTTCACGCTGAGGACAAAGCATTAGGTATGCTTAATCGTTATTATTGAGATCAACTGTTTATTTTTACGCTGCTGAGACTATAGAGGGAGCGCCGAGCAGAAGATTTGGCTTGATTTCCATTTTGCAGTTCGCGACACAGCATTAGCGCTGTTGATGCGTTGACAATGCGGAACACCATGACTGCCTAATTTTCACTGCATTATTAATTTACTACTCCGCTCTAATAAGGTGGTGGTGGTAGCGAGCAAACGACGCCGAGCAGACGGTGTAGCGTCGTTTTCTGACTAAGGAGACTGCATTGAAATGTTTAGAAAGCATGCCGATGAAGCGAAACTCCGTTGTGGCATTTATGAAAACGCAGCCTATATTTACTGAAGCATGACCGCGAGTCGGCCTAGTTGGAACAGATTCATTATTTAAAAACTTTTTGTGCGCAAACAAAACACCACAAGAACATTTATTGAGTCACTCCACCAACAGCGGAGGTAGTGTCCAAAGTATGGCAAGCAGGCGCTGAGCGGACGACGCGGCGCGGTTTAGCACATGTTGAGGGGCATTTAGCCTTCGTATTGGCTAAGGAGCCCTGCAGTTTCCTAGTTCTGTAATGAACTACTGAAATTAAGTATAGAAGATGCGCGCGTTCGCTTTTCATAAGTAAAATGTTGCTATACGACGCGCTCAGTACGTCAAGTGTCTCAGGCACTGGCTTGCGTGAATTTGTTCCGCCTTTTTAGCCATGAGTCTGTAATCTATTGGGTAGACCATCGAGTTTCAGTCCTGGGGGCCCAAGGTTCGAAAACAACAATGGGGCATTTTAAAGCAAAGCTTTCTTGCCTAGTTCTAGGCGCCTTTACGCGCAAGTGCATATGGTCCGTGTGTGGAAGCCGACGAGATTATGTTTGAGGCCGCGAGGGAAGCGAGTACCGGAGGAGGAAGTCGCCTGTAGGTGGGGAAGCGAGTCGCCGCATTTGCACCCTTTGCGTGTGTGCTCCGACACCACGGTGCTCGCTGTGCGTATTCGCGACGTGTCTTCTTTGCATGCGTGACACTTGCACTTTTCCTGTGGCACGCCAGGTTTCGCACCGTCGACATCAATGTAGCGTACGCGACCGCACCATTCTGTTCGTGCTTCGGCGCCGTGGTGCTCACTGCGCATATTCGCGGCGTCCATACGCTTGAGTGTAAGCCGCGTTCACGAAGTGAAACGCCACTGTAACTTTTTTTCTTGAGTATGTGACCTCTAGTGTAGAACGCGCGCAAAGGGATCGTGGCGCCATCTGGATTCGGTGCAGGGGAAATGTGGTTAACAGTTTCAGGCATACACTTTAGTAGAATGATTATTAGAGGGAAATACGGCGCTATAGTGTCTACGAGAGCTGGCGGCAGGGTGGTTCAGCCAGCACGGGAATGATGGTTAGTGAATTGATTTGCCTAAACCTTTTCCTTGTGACTTTAAACTACTTTGTTACTTTGCAAGCTGATCATCATGGCGTTATAAAGAATTAAATAAACATTAATAAAGTTGTCCGGGGGTAGGATTCGAACAGACGACCTCTATCAAGCATTCTTGATACTGAAATCACTCGACGATCGACACATGCGTCGACAAGCGGCATAGAACACCCTCTCTCGCGGGAAGCCAGCGTGTTTCGATTTGGCTACATCGACAGGCGTTACTGCTGCATTTAGTAGCGATTATGTGTGTTCGCAGTCTTTTTGCCGTCTGCATTTAGAATAGCATCAATGGCTTTGAAATTTAGGCCCATTGAATCAGATTGAGTGTAGTAAACAAATATGCTTCCCTTTAATAATACTTCTACCTCAAAAACCACACTTTAAATACACGCATGATTCATGAGCCAATCGCATGAAGAAACCTTCGCATTACGTAGGTGTCAACAAGGGTTCAGCCTGCCTGTTTTCATGAAAGACGAAGAGCGAGTTACGAACCCTTTGCTGTATTGGGTATGTTTATGGCCTCTTACGGTGGGCACAATGAAGGAGATTGTGCAATCTAAAAAATTAATCATGATGACGGTACTTCCTGATGCGAAATTCGAGCGCAGCTTTCTACGTTTTTCCATTTAGCAATATAGCGCGGACAGCCTGTCTCGTGCGGCACGTTGCAAACGGAGCCAAGCATGCCGCGACTGCCTCGCTAATCTAGCGAATGCGAGAGCCAGCGCGCAGGTGACGCGAGGGTGCGATTCACAGCAGCAGCCGCTAATACACCTGCGAGCCGACGCGCGCGGTATTTCGCTTTTTAAAGCGAAAGCCTTACAGGCCGCGATCTTGCTATTTCGCCGTGGCGGTACTCCGAAGAGGCACATGACGTCACAACGCGCGCCTCACCGCGGATATCTCTTTCTCTCTCGCTCCCTAGTCACTATTTCGCATGCGCCACTAGTAGCACCGAGCCACAGGTGATCCTCCGCTGCGCAGCACAGCGCCTTTCCGCCGTTTGGTATCACGTCACACCGCGTTCCTCGTCGTTGCGCTCGTCTCGGCTCGCTTCGCCAGCTGCGTCGCGTGCCTGATAACATGTCGGAGGATTGAAAAGGAGAGGTCGTGTGCGCCGCAACCGCAGTTGAGGCAGCAGTATGGCCGGCGACGATTCTGATAAGCAGGAGGAGGCCTGGAATCGACATCGGAACGAGATGAAGAGGAAACGAATCGCCCAGGAAACAAACGAACAGCGCGCTGAACGACTGACTAAATGCTGCAACGTAGCTAGATAACCAGACTAACCTCGACTTGCAATCAAGATTAACTAAGGCTAACCATGCTATGCCTTATCTTTCGCTACGTATATCCTCGCATAGCCGAGCTAAGCCACTGCCAATTTTTTTATAACGCTTTCACCATACCCTCCCCCGCTTTCTTCTTCATGGTTCTGCTGCACCCGCCTCTCCCCTTTCCTCCTCGCGTCTTTCGTCCCTCCTTGCGCTCTGCGTTCGCTTTCATCTTTCGCTGTGCTCCTTCGCCCGGTTACTCCGTCGACGCCGACGCTTGCCGCAGTAACGGGAACCTAAAGGCCCTAAATAACAGTTTATATTCCCAATTTAGGAGAGCCGCCAGGGGGCCAGGGAGTGCGTGGTTCAAGTCGGCTCCGTGGAAAGTTGCTTTGTCTGGTGGAAACAGTGCCGATTTATAGAAATAAGTGATGTGATCGCCTATCGGAAGACCCAAGGATCACCTGGATTACAATTTTATGACTGTAAGTGGACTTTTGGATGTTTTACGGCCACTTTTATGTCGACCGCGTCTCCCACCTAGCTAAGGGTAAAGCTAGCGTTGAACAAACGCGGCGGCTCGGCGGCAGCCGAAGCCCCCGGCACCCGCTTCGGAACCCCGCTGTGGAGGCACGAGGACCATGGAGGTCACCGTAGAGGGTACAGAAATTACCCCCGAAGAACTGAGAACAGCGGATTGGATCACGAAAGTGGGAAAACATGTCAAGGAGCTGCAGGACCTTGCGAGAGGCGAACGGCGAGAAAGCCAAAACAACGGCGAGCGGACGGAACGCGGAACTGCGTTCGGGGAAGGCAAGAAGGCGGCAGCGGCGAACGCCGCGTATAAGCAGCTGGGACAGAAGATCGCGGAGCGTTCAATTGCGTCGCACCTTCCGCGATTACCGCCGAACGACTACAAGATCATCCTTCGGCCGAAGAACGGGCTGGCGCTCGCAAAAGTTCCGACTACCAGGCTGAGTGCGGCGGTGCGCATGGCAGCGCAAATCCCCTGGGCTAAGGGACAAGAAAAGGACGTGCTTATTGTTAACGACAAGCAAGGCACCCTGATTTTCAGCACCCCAGACATGGACACTGTCTGGAAGGTGACCAAGGTTAAGTCTATCAAGATAGAAAACAAGGACTACGAAGTCACGGCGTACCTTGCTCCGCACGAAGACAACGGGCGGGGTGTGGTGCACGGCATCGACCCGAGATTGACAATAGAGGAACTGACTGAGGCCTTCGGTAACCCAAGGAACCCGCCGATACTTGGAGTCAGGAAGATGGGCAACTCCAGCTCGGCAATCGTCACCTTCAAAAACGAGACAGTGCCGAGGTGGATGTACTGTTATGGCGTACCTCTGAAGTGTGTGCTCTACAAGAAACGCTACGAGGTGTGCTACCAGTGTGGTGAGCTAGGACACAGATCGGACGTATGTGTCAGCGAACAAGTTCAATGTCGGGGATGCGGAATGACGTCTCCACCTGAGGATCACGCATGTAAGCCCAAGTGTAAGTTGTGCGGCAAAGGTCATTTAACGGCAGACCGGAAATGCAAGGAAGCTTTCAGGACCCCTTACACCATAAAGAAGAGGCAATGGCAGGCCAAGCTGCGCTTGGAGGAGGAAGAGCGGAAGGCGAAGGAGGCTGAAGTAGGAAGGAGCAGATGGGAAAAGAATCAAGGCAGATCCAGGAGTCCGTCAAGACAGCGGAGCATGTCGAGAGGGAGGTCGGATTCCTTTCCGCGACTGCCGCAACGGCAGGAAGGGGAGACGCAACAGAAGGCCGGGCGCGGGAATACGGGGACCTCCGGCAGCGCTGACGTCAACAATCCAGCGAGATCCATGTCTCCGAACAGAAAGGTGGGTTGGGCAGGCAGGGCCTCCCAGGATAAACGCGATGAGGAAATGTTTCAGATTAAGGAAGAGAATCGCATGCTTAAAGAACAGCTAGCCGCGATTAATAGGCAAATGGAGGAGCTTAAGATAGCGCTTAAGCCTAATTCAGCACATGTTAAACAACTGCAAGTGTCGCAAAAGCCAAATACAGAAGGATCAGAGGAGCAGATCGCGTCTCCGCCTCCTGCTAAAAAGAGGGCGAAGGAAATGGAGAAGCACGTGATAGATAAGGACATAGAGGCAGTGATAGACATTAAGATAGCGAAACTGGAGGAAAAATTTGAGACCAAGTCTGGCCAGGACGATGAATGGCGCAAGGCCTTCGAGGAACGCATGTTGGGGATGTTCCAAAATCTGACACAGCAGTTGCATCAGCGAGATAACAATCTCACAGAGCGACTGCATCAGAGGGATAATAAACTCACTGAAGAACTTAAGGCAGAATTTGCGAAGAGAGACCGGGCATATGAGCAGCTCACCCAGCAAGTATTAGGAACTCAGCTAGTTGGCAGTCATGGCTCACAGATCCAGTAAAAACACCGTTTGGCAATGGAACTGTAGAGGCTTCACGCGCAAGCGTGCGGTCCTACAGGAATTCCTGAGGAACGGGGATCGACCGGAGCTAATAGCACTACAGGAATGCGGCAGAAAGGCAAAGTTGTCGGGGTACAAATCCTATCTAGGCGAAGGCGAAAGCACGCAGGTGGCCGCCCTAATCAGGCGCAACGTCACAGCGGTGCAGCATGACACCGGGAATGCACAAATCGACCACGTCCTCGTAGAACTGATACCGCGAAGAAAGAAAGACTGTAGCTTGTTTGTATTAAATGTGTACAGCTCTCCCAGACAAAGAAAATGCGACTTCGGGGATCTCTTCGCGACGACGCTACGTAAAATTAAGAACAACCCGCTGTTGATCGTGGGGGACTTTAACGCTCACCACACGGCATGGGGATATAAGCAGACTTCGATCAAAGGTAGGAAATTGTGGGACGACATACAAACTCATAATCTGGATTTAATAACCGACCCGATGCAGCCTACGAGGAAGGGAAATAGTGTCGCGTGTGATACGACACCCGATCTCACCTTGACGGGGAACGGCACTAAAGCCACGTGGTGCAATACAAACGAAGACTTAGGCAGCGATCACAAAATCATAGAAGTGGTGGTAGAAGGAGGCGCGACAACCTCCCGGAAAAGGAGGGTGGAGGCTGTAAATTGGGACTCTTTCAGGGCACTCAGGGGAGACCCGGCTCCCATCTCTAATATTGCAGAGTGGAGCGATGGCGTAGTGCGCACTGTTAAAGAGGCCACCGAAGTGGTGGAAACTGAGGGGGACAACGAAGCGGTAGACAGGAGATTAGTTAATCTCTGGAGGAAAAAGAAAAGGCTGGAGGACCGACTTCGACAGAAGAGATGGGATCGAAATATCAGGAAACAGATAGCGGCTTTAAACAAGGAAATTGAAGAGCACGCAATCACGCTCACGAAGCAAAATTGGGGGAACGTCTGCGATCAGATGGAGAGGAATATGAGTACCGCGGGGACGTGGCGACTTCTTCGCCACCTCTTAGATCCGGATAGCACAAAGTCAGCGTCCAAACAACAGCTGGAAAGAATGGCACATCAGTTTGATGGCACTAAGAAGGAACTCTTAGAAGTAGTTAGGAATAGGTACATCAATCCCGCCGGACCTGAACCCCTCCCGGACTACGGAGGGGGAGAGAATTCGGAATTAGACGCCCCCATCACCCTGGCTGAGGTCAGAGCGGAGATTAATCGGCTACGGACTAAGTCAGCGGCAGGGCCGGACAGAGTGAGCAACAAAATGCTCCGTAATTTAGACGACAGCTCAATCGCCAACCTCGCAACGTACATGCAGGAGTGCTGGGAGAAGGGGACGATACCGCAGGAGTGGAAACTCGCCAACCTCATTTTCATTCCCAAGCCGGGTAAAAAACTAGGCTTCGAGAACCTCAGGCCTATATCGCTCACCTCCTGCGTGGGTAAGCTTATGGAGCACGTTGTTCTGACGCGGCTCAATAGGTACATGGAGGAAAATGGATTGTATCCGGACACCATGATTGGTTTTCGACCAAAGCTGTCGGCATGCGACGTGATGCTGCAGCTCAAAGACCAAATTATAGATAAGCAAACGCGAGACACGAAAGTGATTGTGGGGTTAGATGTGGCAAAGGCATTCGACAACGTGAGGCACGTGTCCATCTTGGAGAATTTGAACTCACTCAATGTCGGGAAGAGAGTGTACGATTACATCAAGGACTTTCTTACCAACAGGAAAGCCACTCTCAAGATAGGGGAAGAATCTATAAAGAGCATTGACCTGGGTAACGTGGGGACGCCGCAGGGCTCGGTTTTATCACCTACCCTCTTCAACATTGCTATATTGAAACTCCCTGAACGGTTGGGGGAAGTTGAGAATCTAAACCACACCATATACGCGGATGACTTAACACTATGGATAAACAAGGGCAGTGATGGGCAAATTGAAAGCTCCCTGCAAAATGCAATTGACATTATCGAGGAGTACCTGAAACCCAAAGGACTTAAATGTTCGGCCGAAAAGTCGGAAGTGCTGTTCCTGATGCCCCCCGGAAAACGGCGGCTTCACCAAAAGCGTGAGGCGGGCATCCACCTGTACGTCAACGGCGCCGAGATCCCTGCGGTCGACAGTATCCGCGTCCTCGGGCTGAGGATTCAGGCCAACCGGAAAAATTATGAAACGCTTGCTAGGTTAGAAGCCAGTTCAAATCAAACGTGTCGTCTTATCAGACGAATAGCGAACAGGCACGCTGGGATGAAGGAGGCGAATCTCCTGAGGCTAGCACAAGCCTTCGTAATCAGTAGGATAGTGTACGTGGCACCCTACCTCAAGCTCAGTTCTGTAGAACGGAACAAGCTCGAAATCATTATTAGGAAAAGTGTCAAGGTCGCGCTCGGACTCCCCCCGAACACGCCCACCGGCAAACTTATGAAGCTGGGTGTGTCGAACACTCTCGAGGAACTGATTGAGGCTGCCGTTACCGCGCAGCACCAAAGGCTACTTGGATCTAAAACAGGCAGGAAAATTTTAGAGAAATTAGGCTACGAGCCCAAACATGAGCAAGTGCGCTCAGGAGACATACCCAGACATATCAGGGACAAGATAAAAATACCTCCGCTACCCAGAAACATGAACCCTGCCTTTCACGACGGCAGGCGTAAAGACAGGGCAGAGGCATTACAAGCTAGATACACTTGTCGACAGGACGTCCTATATACGGACGCTGCGGAATATGAAAGCAAAGCGGCACACGCGGCCGTGGCGGTTAGAGAAGACGGAACACCGGTGGCGTGCTGCACAGTCAGTGGCGTCGAGACGGTTGAAGCTGAGGAAGTAGCCATAGCCTTGGCCCTCAGCCAAAGGGGGGTAAATGTGGTCATCAGCGACTCCAAAAACGCTGTGAGAAATTACGAATCGGGGAGGGTGACGGAAACTGCCATCCGTATATTAAACAGGGAAGGAGGACCCAGGCAGCTTGTTCTGCTCGTTTGGGCACCAGCTCACCAGGGACTTAGAGGGAACGAGGAGGCTCTTTCGGTCGCCCGAGGTCTCACTTACCGGTCGACCCCCGGAAGCTCCCAAACCACCGAAACTATAAACAGAAGAGAGGATATGCGCGCATACCAGGAAATCATAGCATACTACAGACTAAATCGCCAAATTTACCCGGGAGAGGACAGAACGCTCAGCAAGAAAGATGAGGTTATGTGGAGGAAATTACAGATGGGGGTTTTTCCAAACCCCGTACTCTACAGCAAGTGGCATCCAGGAGTATTCAGGTCAAAGTGCAAATTCTGTGATGAGGCAGCAAATCTGGTTCACATGGTGTGGACATGTCCGGCTAAGAATGATAGCTCGCGCACTCTAGAATCCTGGGAGGCTTTGCTCCGCAGCCCAGACCCCAACGTCCAGCGGGACCTCATCGGTCAAGCCCTTGCTGCTGCTGTGTCTCAAGGTATTCCGGCCGACGGCTAGGGGCGAAGGGGGAGAAGCATTTCTCTCCTGACGTTCATTGACTGGTGTTTTTAATAAAGTTCTTCCTCCTCCTCCTCCTTCCCAATTTATACACTCCGTCACCACATGTACCAAAACATACCAGTTTATGGTTTTTAGTCTACTCTGATGTTTTGACTGAGAAATACATTCAATTTGTTCGGTGACGCATGCACTAATTGCTGTCGCATATTATTTTATTGCACGAAACAACGTTCCAGCGCCGTGTTACTCTGAGTTTCGGCTCTTTTTCTTTTTAAAAAATATCATGACGCTACGGTGCTCACATGTTCCAGCTTATGGCATTCATATGGCGCAGTGCACTGACCTGATTATCTTTTTGCAAAGGCAATAGGTGACCTTGCAATAGCAGCACCTGTAAGGACCGATTTACGCTCGAGCCGCACGCCACATCACCCTCCTGCCCACACGCATGTTGGTCGGGTGAAAATGTGTAGATTTCGCAGACCGGTGCACATATTTCGGTTTACGCTGCATGTGCGAGCCCAGTATATACCAAAATTTGTGAACCAGTGTGCGAAATGTGCAGTTTTCCACTGGACCGCACGCGTGCGGCAAACGGCCGGCCTCACGGCTTAAGCGCAAATCGGCCTTTAATTAAGCAGCCCTAAAGCCGGGTTAAAGCTGTGTAAGTGGTGCCCGGCCTGCACACTACTCCGGGATCACACCGGTCAGGTGGTGTAGCACAGGCAAATTTTCTCGAAGTGTGCTGACGTCACCGCACGCTCACGTAGTCCAGTAGAATCTTTAAAAAGATTAGTTGTAACAGTGTATGAACATAATTCTTTAAACATTTTAGTAGCACTCCGTCAACTATTGGCCACCGACTTGGATTAGAACTGTGATTTAAAACAAGGAGCTTGATTCCTGAGTATGTCATATATCGGCGTTATTGCGTGTAAGAAAAATTTATCAAGAACTCTCAAGTTCCTTCTCGTTCTAAATATTTTTCGGCAAGCAGTACGAGCTGTTGACGTACTGAGGATACATGTCATTCAGAAAAAAATTTTTGATGATGGATAGTAAAACATTCTTTACACTAAAATAATGAGCCTTTTGACGGAGTACTAAAGTTCTTATTTAGACAAAGCTAGAAGAACATATGTTAACCGTGCATTTAAGATATTCATTACACAAAAGTAAGACAGAAGTCTTTTAACGGCGTATTTAAAACATTCTTTACAAAAAAGTAAGGAGGAAGTCCTTTAACGCCGTATTTAAAACAATCTTTATACAAAAGTAAGAAGAAAGTCAGTTAACGGTGTATCTCAAATATTTTTATGCAAAAGTAAGAAAGAAGTATTTTGACAGTTCATCAACAAATGTTACTAGAATGTAAATGTAAATAGACTGTCAGTAAAGTAAATAAAAAATTGGTGGAAGTTCTAAATAATGTTAATACCTATTTTTGTAAGGGAAAGGACTCATTGAAAAGAAGCCATGCTAGGCTGTAGTGTAAAAGATGAAACTGCTACACAACTAGATTACTCGAAACATCAAATGATAGACTACAAGCAAAAATCACAGGTTGCCGTGTTGGTTTGTGCCACGAAGCCGAAAACAAGGCTTGATACCCAATTAGATTCTGCACTGATGTGCAGAATATAATTGGGTATTTGAAGACATTGCAAAAATTTGGCCAGCTTCAAAAATTCGAAAACGTTGAGTTGTTTATTTTCTAATACGAATATGAAAAACAACATAAACTTCAGAGAATTGTCTACTAACGCGTATGCATTGTTTGGCTCTGCTGTAACTTCGTTCTTGCGTAGATTTTCTTACTTGCTTTCTCTAGCTTATGCCCGTCTTTACGGTTGCAAAGAATCCTTAGGCTTTAGTAGGCAATTGTCAGATTTTCTCGATGGATCCGACCCCTTGAGCCCGTGAGCCGCGAGTGCAGTTTCAACGGGCCAGGATGCGGCCCCGTTGAGACACCAAGCTTTCTCAACATGCTTGCTTGCCCGCGAGGTGTTCACAACTAAAAGGATGCTCAGCAGCGTTCACTTAGACATTGGGCCGCACCAAAATCTCTAGTTGGCCCACCCCTAAATTTAAACTTGGTCCAACCCGAATTTAAGTAGGTCGAATCCCAAATTTCAAGTTGGCCCAACACCACAGTTCAGTTGTGCCAACCACAAATTTCAAGTATGCCCGCCCCGACATGTAATTTGGCCCTTCCGCAAGTGTAAGTTTTCCCACCCCTCAATTTAAGGTTGGCCAACCCCAAGCCCCAATGTTCAAGTTGGCCCACCGCAAAACTTAAGATGGCCCACCGCTAAATTTATGTTGGCCCACATGCAAATTTCAAATTGGCCCACCCCGAAATATCAGTTAGCCCACACGCAAATTTATTGGCCCAAGCCAACGTTTCAACTGGAGCCACTTCCAAATTCAAGTTCACCCAATCCCAAATTTCAAGTTGACCACACGTAAATTTCAGTTGGCCATCCCTGCTATAAGCTTCCCCGTGCATATTCTAAGGCGAAAAATATATATCTGTGGGTATCCTTTTCTTACTTTATTTTGTTCTTTTGCTTGAAATTATTCCCGACCTTATAAAAGCTTGCTTCCAATCATGTACATTTACACTACTATCATGATGAATAAATGTCTTAAATTTGTAAATTGCGTGTTTTTGTCCAGATACAAGGCATTACACTTATCGCACGACATGGCTGGGGTGCTCGCCAAAGAATGCTTACGCATTAATAGTTAGTGTGTTGTGTACGATTCGTATTCGGAACTTCAAATATTCGCCAACACTTAGGGCATCTAAATCGGACAAACTTGACATATGAATTTAAAAAGTAATTGCTTACGAAGGTTTTCTAAAAACCTACTCAGGAATTATTGGTATAGTTAACATGCATTTCTGTTTCTTTTTAGATATCAATCCCGTGCAGTTTCCAGAATCGCGATATCATTTTTTCATTGCTGAGTTAGAGTTGTAGACTTAGTACTTTACTTTTATAAAACTTTACAAACTGATGCGTCTCAGCTTCAGCCTAACCACACATTTCAAAAATTAAAAAAAAAGATACCTTGCTGTCCTCTGCTGCACGGGGTTGCCAACTCATGCTTCCGAACCGATATGCGATTGATGGCCGCGCACAGCAAAGCACTATGAGCTGTCGGGTAATACTCGTGCTTGGCAATATGTGTGGTGATTTGCATACGACAATGACCGCGTGAGTGTTGCCATTGCATTCAATCTGGAGGTAACAACGGGCCAACGAAAACGACGTTCAGCGTATTGCAGCGTTCTTTTTTTCTTTGGCTAACAAGAGTAGAAGCACAGGAAAGAGTATTTTCTTTCTTTATTATGCGGTATTTAGGAGATCAAGGCGCCTCTGGGTGGCGTTGGAGGCTCATCTTTACATAGAATGAACACGCACTAAACAAAGCGAAGGTAGGAAGAACGAGAAAGTCAGACTTGAAGTCAAGTGACGTAAGTCCACTAAAGTTTAGCTCCCAACAAAGATAACGTAGAGCATATTGGAGCGTATGGTCAATGCATATAGACGCCAGAAAGAGAATTCAGAAGAGGTCACACATAACACAAGGGCACATAACTCAGCTGTCATTTATAGACGAACCAGCGTATTCAGAAATACATCTCAAGTGGCAACCCATTCTTGACTTGGCCCGCCGCGAACTTGCTCAAGACGCTGATTGAGCTTCCTTCGTCCTCTTCACGCCAGGCGTCATTTAGATCAAGTCAGAGCATGGTATTCAAATGAAAATAGATTTCTTAATACGGGTGGTAAGTGCAGAAAACACCGTAGTCAAGTGACAGAAAATCCCAGCAATTTAAGCAAATCAAGAAACACAATATAAGGTCTAATGAAACATTTACCGCTTACTTTACATGACACAAATCAAGATTTCCCAACAATATTATTCACTTCCAGCATTCACGCAGAAAATAAGCACGACGCTTAAAATGAGAAGATGGATGTTTCCGCTCCGAGGCTCTCATGTTGTCACTGTGATAGAGTTAAGAGTCGAATGATGCACAGAAATTTCCTGATTTCTTTTGTTAGTTTTTCTTTACAGCGACGTTAAAGGGCAGTGTAACGAAATGTTATTTTGAGTAAATTTGTTATAGATGAGTAGTATATTGAACAAACGCAATGTTGACAGCTCCGCAGGGCTGGTGGTCCCAGAGTTTTTTTGTTAGCAGCCGTTAAACTGCATCTAAGGAGGCGTCGAGAAAACCTGGTGGTTGTCGCTATGACATAAGCTAAGGTACACCACCGGATGGATGGATGGATGGATGTTATGAGCGTCCCCTTTGGAACGGGGCGGTGGGTTGCGCCACCAAGCTCTTGCTACTATGCTGCCTAATATCCTACCTAGGTTAACCAATGAAAAAAAAAAAAGACACTATGAACCACCACGTCCAAACTTTCTGATCCCCTATTGCGAATTGTGCTTTTGTACGGCTCCGTCTTTTGTCGTTTCCCTACTTTTCTTCCACCAATCCTCCAATCGCCTCTTACTAATGTCTATTGCGGACCTGTTTGCTTTACCACTGCTCCCGCTGAACCCAAGGGCTTCAAGGAGGCCAGTGGTGCCTAAATCGACCGCTGGGTAGACGTGTTCACATTCTAATAAAATATGCTCCGTCGTTTCCCTAGCTTTACCGCAGCAAGCACATGCTTCTTCTTCCTTTTTATATTTCGCTTTATAGGTGCGTGTTCTAAGGCATCCCGATCTCGCTTCCTTTGAGTTATCATAAATGGTTTCTTTCCTGATTTCGTTTTTTCCTCTTAAGTAGTTACTCATGGCAGGTTTCTTTTCCATTGCCGCCACCCATGAGATTAATTCAGCCTCTCTGACTTTCCGCTTGACCTTCCTTGTTGCTGTGTTGCCCACGTACCCACAGGCCGCATACTTGCTGGTAAGCTTCCTAGTTCTTTTCCTCCACTGTGAATCAATGTTTTGCCTGTACAGATACCACCTCTGAGATCTTTCAGCGCCCTCCAACAGCAAGGCGGGGGGGCGGATGAGGGGGTAACGCAACGAATTTGCTGCAGCGGTGATACTCGCCCACCTGCAGCGGGGTCGTTATCAAGTGTAAATACAACACAACATGCTTCGGAGCCCAAAAATAGCTTTGAAGGGCAATAGCAAATCATATTAACAAACAGGTTACCTCGCGTGCAGGTCATTTAAGTAGGCAACCACTTCGTTGCGTGATCTTTTTTAAACGAGCAAACGTGTACAATTTCTGTTTCCCACGCTGCCAATAACCGCCTCCAGGTCGGAAGTCAGTCAGGAGTTTGTACGGCTGCAGGAGAGGAAGACGCCGTCGTTGTGCTACAACACAGCATTCGTGGGTCACCGTCACATAGAAAAGCCACTCACGACCGCACGCATCACCAAGTGCTGCTCTCGCTTTCGAGCGAGGCTACGAGTGAGCAAAAAGAGCCTTATAGCACTTCCTATGAGAGAACTTGCTTGCACAGCTTCGACGTATCGGTTGTAAGATTGGCATACATCTGCGCAGTGTTTAATATGGAGCATTCATTGGCTTATGCCAGGCACTCTTTCGGTAGGTGGGTCTCCCTGTTGCCATCGTTTCACGAAAAAAAAAAAGTCAAGTATCCCATATTGGGATCCAAACTCTGACGCCCCAGCGCAGCATTCCGATTCTCTACCCGTCAGGCGACGGTCGCACATATCCTTGCTGTTGCGCCAGGAGCAACCGGCTCTATGAGATCAATGACGCCTTCGTCACGTGAATACCACGAGCTCTTAGAGAGCACTTGCGCGTCCGCTGGCTTCTATTCGGGCGAGAGACTTGCTGTTCCCTTCCTTGCGTCATGACCGGGAGCGTTACCGCTGTTCCCATTCTTGCCTAATGCGAGCTAACGATTTGAGACTTCAGCGCATTGGAGTGGTGCGCATACCCCATTTTTTTAGTCTCAGCAGAACGCTACGAAGCTGATTGAGAATAACGTGTGGTTGCTGTCTGCTGAGCGTTCATAGTGCAAGTATATAAGGTGTCCCTGCTACTTTTTCGCCAAGCTGTTAGAAAACGAAAACTGGTACAGTATACAACTACGACAGCTACAGCGTTCGAACAACCGTCGTCTTCCGTCGCCGGAAAAATAGCCAAAGTAATCAATGCAATTTATGAAAGAAATGAATGGAATGAAGGCATATATTTTGTGCGGTCAGGATATTTAGATTTCTTTGTTTTGTTTCGCGAATGCGTAAAGAGCACAGCAGGTGACCGCGCCATCTGTAGTCGTAATACCGATGGCCAAACGCATACACAAGCTATATTCTTGCCTGCCTTTGTTTTTGTTATTGTTGTTATTCTTATATTTATAAAAGAGACGCCGCAATTAGGAAAATTTCGGATGGTGCTTCGAATCTTTTCTGTTCATTATGAACAAAAATAATATATTTTGACGAGAACCGTAGAATCAGCTTGAACAACAGCCGCGTTTGGGAAAGGAGTAGCACCTACAAAGCCCTGAAAGAAGTGGCTCTGATGCACACTTGTTGTGAAGTACAGCTCGCCTGATTTTAGGTCGCGGCGACATAACTCTACCAGGGGACATTAAACAGACCGAGCATATGCAAATACTAGGTGTCAAATTTTGTACAAGTGGTGTTTCACCTCACACGTGGCGAGACATTGTCAGCTCCATTAAAGAACAGTCAGAAGCAGTGACTGCGTCGCCACTGCCGCTGGTAGAAAAAGCCTTCTTCATTAAGAACGTATTGTGCAGTAAACTGTGGTTTGCTGCAAGGATAGCTCTCCCACCGTCACCAACAGTACGAGTAGTAAACTCACTTATTTTCTCATGGTTCTGGCTAAACAAGTCGCAATACGTAGCGCAGCAATTTTTGCGTCTGCCAAAAGCCAGCGGAGGATGGAGCTTGCCGTGCATAGTTACATTCGGTAGGCTGCTGTGCACTAAGAGTACATGTGATCTACTTGATGATAATGAGTACCCTGGTAGGCCACTGCTCCTTTATTGGCTGGGCCATTACCGTCGAACGCTTATGCCGCAGAGTACAGGCCACTTGCTTCCGACGGCGGTAACGCCAGCACCGCAGTACGCGGCGGCTGCGCGCTTGCAAAGCCAGCTTGTACAACTAAGAATTACAAAGTGCCTTGCGGCACCAGTTTCCAGGCTTTGTGAAATGTTGTGTGTGACAGCTGTGCCTCCACGGACAGCTACTACACAAACATGGACAGCTCTGCTTTCACCTGATTTGCCCTCTCAAGTGAAGGATTTTCATTGGAAATATCAGTGGGGCATTCTACCTACAAGAGACAGGCTTGAACGCTGGCGTATGGTAGCGAATGATAAATGCATATATTGCGCACAAACAGAGACCAACGCGCATGTAGTAAAGGACTGCGTTGTAGCACGCACCTTCTGGAAGCTAGTTGCAAGAATGTTCGGAATATCCATCGTGCGGCCACCACAGCGCCGAGATCGGTTTGCGAGTCTCGTCTACTACAGCGCTAGCTACATTTTGTGGTGCTTCCGTAACATCGCAGAACGATCTCGGCAGTCAAATAGAGCAATGTACCCCAGAATGCGGAAACTACGGGTGATAATATGGGGTCATCTTGAAGAACAGTTGTTCAAACTCGCTGAAGCCGAGTTTCTTCGCCGCTGGTCTACGCGGTACATAACCGTCTCCCGAGGCAAAGTCTTTCTACAGCCAGAATAATGCTCAAGTCTGTTGCCTGAGTTCAGACTGTATCATTATGTGCCCCGGGTACCTTTCATAAATTCGAGGCTGACAATAATGCTTTTGCGTGGATTCGGTAATGAGTTTTGTTGTTGTTGTTGTTGTTGTTGTTGTGTGTTGCAAAGCCAGTGTCAAGTAGACACCATTTATTATTTCATTTGTTAATCTGTTTTGTTTACATCAAGTATGATGTATTACATGTGATGTACTTTATATTGTACTTTTCATTCATACCACAGTTGTAAGCGTGCCTACGGGTCAATAAATTTCCTTGTCAGCTTGATAAAACTACAATGATTTTGATGGACGCTCTAATGATGTTTTGTTGTTGTCGTTGTGCGAGGAAAAGCCAGTGTCAAGCAGACACCATTTATTATTTCATTTGCTAATCTGTTTTGTTTTCACCGAGTATGATGTATTACATGTGCTACACCTTATATTGTACTTTAAGTTCATGCCACAGTTGTAAGCGTGCCTACGGGTGAATAAATTTCCTTGTCATCTCGGCCATGCATTCTGTATGCAACAACAGTGTGAACTTCAGAATTTTAGAGCAAGACTATTTGTGCGACTAAAGGCTCTCAAAAACATGCGGCTTTAGAAAAAAATAATAAATCACTTAAAAGTTAATATTTTGCGTGAATGTGGGAATGTTTGGGGCAATGTGTAGCGGATCTTTAACGTTACTGGCTTAGTTCGAAGTGTTATTGTACTAAATCGTCGTGTCTTTCCTATTTTCATGCCTTATACGAGGCTCGTAATGTTTTCTCCCGGTGTCCTCGGTTAACTTAACGACACACGTGGGTAAGAATTGCTTAAAATATTAGAATGTTATAGGTTATGGGTAGGAAAAGTTGGAAGTGTGTAGGTTATGAGGAGTCGTTGCATTAAATTCCGTGTGCGTGTTTAAGAGCGTATCTTACGTAACATAGAAACAGAGAGAGAGCGGGAAGGCAGGAAAGCAGTGAGGTTAACTGAACTTTGTCCAGGTTGCTACGCTATGCGTGGGGAGGGGCCTCAGGAGTAAACGAAATAGACAGAGAGAACACATGAGTCTAATTCGTTCATACGCACTATCCAATGTAGTCGGGAACTCAAGTGGCGCTAATGTCAGTCGTACCAATGTTAGCTAATGAAATCCTTCGAATCCGCCGTGCTGTGGAAATTGATTTAAATGAAGCAATCGTTGTTTGTCTGTTCCTGCTTGGCGAGCATTGGCCGGTAGAGGCCACATGACCCAGACGAACATGCCTACTGCTAACCGCCTCTCTGAGGAGAAAATTGTTGTGTTCGATCGTTCACATGAAACGTATGAATACGACGGAAAGAATGCAATGGGATAAAGGCGACGCCCTCATGCTGACGATAAAATGACGACGCAACGACGGCGATGGAATAATCTTGATGGCACGACGACACTGAAATCACTACGCAAAAACAAATCGATGGAACCCACTTCCCAATAATTGCCGACGGGAATATGCATGTAGCACAGAATCAGTATAGCGACGCAACGGGATGCTACCATCGAAACGAATTATGTATGGGATCGCTCTTTCGCGCTTCCCTAAGAACACTCGGCGGCTTTTAGAGGCGCGATCGCTAAGCCTACGCATGGCCTCCGAAATGCGTGGTGCGCCGGTTCGTGCGAGCTCTGAGAAAGCAATGCGTAATACGCCATCAGGGGACACTCACGCATGTTTCTGGAGACGATGCGCCATCTTGTAGTGCTGCCGAGAAGTTCTCGGGTGGCTTTTGGGACGAGATGCTTGGCTCGCCGTTGCCTACGAACGATGTGAGTCCTTCCCTTGCTTTCCCACACTCATGGCACCTTCCCAGTAGCCTAAGTTAGTGGGAGGTTCATTAACCCATAGTAGGACAATGGGATATAAGCGTCTTACTTTCTTTTGTGTGCGAAAAGGCTCCTCAACAGAGAACGGTTTCATTTAATGTATTTGTTTGGTGCTGCCTTCTTCCTAAAGATTTTTTTAACGGTTAACGCGCGAACACTTTTTCGTTTGCGTAGCAACAAGCGTGCAAAATCTAGAAAATTGTTTTCGTTCTTGGAACGTTACCTCCGAAGCCTTGCGCACGATGGAAAGTGGCGCGCCACTTCCACCCCGCTTTCCGGCGTTCCGTGAACGAGATTGAGCCGCGATTGCCAGCTCACCCTCGCAAGCTTTCACTGGCACATACAGCACACAGCGCGCGGCGACGAGTTTACCGGCCTTGGACTTTATACAGTACCTGACACTGACGGCGACGCCAACGGCAGAAATTCGCCTTGAGTGCCCATATAATTGCTATCGCAATAATAAATTCAGGGTGCTGTAAAAAATATACGCCGTTATACAAAGGGATAAACAGCCGTCCATACCCACAGCATTGATGGCGTAGCTCACTAACGCGTTGGCCTGCAAGACATTCACTGAAAAACGGAGCGTACTCAATGCATTTGTGGCACAGCCTGCTAGAGCGTCGGGTCCCTGTCCTTGAGGAACACTTTTGAGTTGAGTCCGACCACAGGATGTCGACACTGGAATGACAATGGTGAACCACGTTGTTGTACCGACCATCGAATGACGGCGCAGCAACGGGGGGTTTGACCACGATGATGTAACGACGATTCGATGACCATCATGGGATGACGAGAATGGTGTGACGACGATGATATGACAAAAATGGGGTCACAATGACTGCATGACGACCATGGCGGCCATGGGATTACGCCGCTGTAGTGATGACGATGGTTTGAGTGCGACGGTGTGGCGGCAAGGTGATGCCGATGCTGGAAGAATGCCGATGGTATGAGGACGATTATACAATGAAGGAAATGACGGAACTGGAATGGCAACTACGGCTTGATGACAATGATACAACGCGAAAACGGAGGTGTGATGACAAAAGGATTGTGATAGTGATTCTGACAAAATGGCAACGATAGGACAACCACGACAGTATGACGGCGACCCTGTGATGACGACGCGATGAGGACAATGTCATGACCACGATGCAACGGTGACAATGGACTCATGGCGATAGAAACACATCGACGATTCGAAGATGGCGAAGTTACGACGACGATATGACAGCAATATGACAGCGCAGTGACAGCGACAGATTGGGAACGACAAGATGATGATGACGCTGTGTTGGTTTTGGAGTACACGTTCACACTCACGTGCATCACTTGCGGCCTCGGGCTGCCTTAATTCGCATTATATCCAGTGTTGGTGTGTACTATGCCCGGTTCACCGTCTATTCGAGCTACCTTATTTCGCACTAACCAGATGCCTGTTTCCACTATGTCTCGGATGGCCTATCGTGCAGGACTGTAGCTAGCAGCCAGCAGGGATGCCAATGGCACGACGACGATGGTGTGACGTCATTACATTTAGTAAGACCCACGCATTCGGCAAGAGCTATTCGACAATACATCGTCTAGCAGCTTCAGCAGCAGCAGCGAGTCAGTGAAAGGAAGAGGCGAAGTAAGCTTCGCATTAAAATGGGGGAGAACACTATGGGGAATCAGAATGCAAATTTAACTCATTCTACACTAAATTCATCTGTTGCAAAAACAAATACTAAAACAAGTGTTTGATGGAGTTTATACGGCCGTTATCGGCTATTCCCCGATGTCCAGAGTGAAGTCTACGTTACACCACGTCTCCATTTAGCTTCAATGGGAAGGGAGGTGGGTTGGGGGGCATGCGGGGTCTCTTAAGTGTGATGTTTAGCAGCACTTCAACGTTTCTGGCGTTTCTGGTTTTGAGTGTTCTAAATTATTACTTCACCTTCCTTTTTTGGGTATTACCATGCGGTACATATGGGTCGTAGAACAATTTCCCGGTGTCTTCGGTGAGCTAACCTAGGCTTGTGCTTACGTTTGGTGAAAATATTCTGTAGGCTTGGGGTTATGCTTAGGCAAAGGTCGTGGTGTGTGGTTTAATGGAGGCCTTAGTAATAGGCTACCCAAGCAAGCACTCCGTAGCTTTAAAAGTGTGGCTTACAAACGACGCATTTAACCCGCTGCCACGCAAGGACTGTAAATGTGACCAAATAAAAATTAATGAAGATGCTTCGAACATTAAGCTCAATGTTATGGCAAAGAAAAAGCATCTCTAGGAAGTACTCGCATTGCAAAAAAAATTATACATGACGTGGGTTGCAAAGCATCATATGCGGGAAAGCTGTCAAACGGCCTGTCATATTCGGTCAACGATTTAAGGGCTGTGGTTTCATTACCGGCATCATAAGTTCTGATTACAACTGCAAGGAAGAAACAACTGTGCTGGAAATTGTATTGTGATTCTGCAAGATCGCAAAAGCCTTCGGTCCTTTCTGTGTGAGTGCGTGTGTTTTGCATTTCGTGCTCTATGAATGAAGGGCGAAAATAAATTTCGCGGTAAATAACGCTAATGAAATCGACTGAATGGGTCGGTTTAGCGTTTATTTATTTTATTTTATTTAATATGGCAGTTAGTGACATTAAGTTTCTCAAGCTGGCCATAAACAGCCAGAAATTGACAAACCTCTCAACAACTTTAGAGCGCTGTTGCAAGCAAGCTTCCGAAGCAGAAATGGCGGCTGCCCAACTTGCTTGTCATCATTGTTAGGGAAATAGAAAGAACAAAGCTGCTGGAATGACATATGCGCCGTGGACACGTGTAAAGGGACTTCTTGAAAAGAATACGTTCTAGGCTGTAGTGTAAAAGATGAAACTGTTGCATGACTAGACTGCTCGAAACTGTAAATGGCAGACTATAAGCAAAAATCACAAGTTGCCGTGTTGCTTTCTGCCACGAAACCGAAAGCAAGGCTTGATACCCAATTGGTTTCTCCATCGATGTGAACATCTGCAAGTAGACTCACTAATTTCGACTATTTAAGGCATTGCAAAAATTTGGCTAGCTCCAAATATTCGAAAATGATGAGTTGTTTATCTTCTAATACGAATACAAAAAACTACAGGACTTCTGAGAAATTTCTACTAATGCGTAAGCATTGTTTGACTCGGCTTTAACGTCGTTCTTGCGTAGTTTTGCTTGCTTGCTTGCTTTCCCTAGCTTATACGTGTCTACCCATGGTCTGCCTTTCCGGTGACAAATAATGCTTATGCTTTAGTAGACAATTCTGAGATTCTTACGCCGCATCCGGTCCATTCAATGCATCATCCTCATCTGCATCATCTTGTTTTATGTCCACTGCGGGACGAAGGCCTCTTCCTGCGATCTCCACTTACCCCTGTCCTGTGCGAACCGGTTCTAACTGGCGCCCGCGAATTTGCGATTGAGACGGAACGCCGGGCACGAGCGCGCGTCGACGGATCAGAGCGGTCGAAAGGCAACACCAGCTGTCACAGTGGCACGTGATGCGTTGCGTGAGGGGCGATTGCATCGCCACGATGCCACGCCGCCCTCGCTGTCGCTCTCGCAAGCCTGTGTTATGCGCGCGTTCCTTGTCCACGCAAGTTCTCGCCTGCGTTCTGACTGTGCCTCGGCAACGCCCAGTCAAAACGCGCCAAGCGTCTAACGTGCTCGCTTGCCCGCGAGGTGTTCATAAGGATGCTCAGCAGCGTTCACTGGCACATTGGGGCGCACCAAAATTTCAAGTTGGCCTACACCTAGATTTCAACTTGGTCCAACCCGAATTTAAGTAGGTCGACTACCAAATTTCAAGTTGGCCCAATCCCACATATCTGTTGTGCAAACCACAAATTTGATATATGGCCACCCCGAAATGTAATTTGACCCATCCCGAAGTGTAAGTTGGCCTACCCCGAAATTTCAGGTGGGCCACCCCCAAGCCCCATTCTTCAAGATGGCTCACCGCTCAATTTATGTTGGCCCACTGGTAGATTTATGTTGCCCTACATGCAAACTCCAAGTTGGCCCATCAAGAAATATCAGTTGGCCCAGACACAAATTTAGCTTGACCCACCCCGAGATGTCAACTTGGCCCAGCTACAAATTTTTAGTTCACCCAATGCTGAATTTCAAGTTGACCCACCCCTAAATTTCAGTTGGCCCATCCCTACTATAAGCTTCCGCATGCACTTTCTAAGGAGCCCTATGCATATCCATGGCTATTCTCTTATTTTATTTTTTTGCTTTAAATTATTCCTGATCGCTTAGAAGCTTGGAATCATGTACATTTACGCTATAATGATGAATGAATGTCTTTTTAAATTGCGCGTTTTTGTCCAGATACAAGGCGTTACACTTTTCGCGTTACATGGCTGGTGAGCTCGCCAAAGAATGCTCACGCATTAATAGTTAGTGCGTTGTGTACGATTCGTATTCGGAACTTCAAATATTCGCCAACCCTTAGGGCATCTAAATCGGACAAATTCGACATATGAATTTAAAAAGTAATTGCTTACGAAGGTTTTGTACACGCCTACTCACGAATTATTGCTATAGTTAACATAAATTTCCGTTTCTTTTTAGATATCAATCGCGTGCAGTTTCCAGAATGGCGATATTTTTTCATTGCTGAGCTACAGTTGCCGACTTAGTACTTTACTTTTATAAAACTTTGCAAACTGGTGGGTCTCAGCTTCACCCTAACCACACGTTGCAAAAGTTTTAAAAAAAAGAAACCTTGCTGTCCAATGTTGCACGGAGGTGCCAACTCATGCTTCTGCACCGACATGCGATTGGTAGCCGCACGCAGCAAGCACTATCAGCTGTCGGGCGACATTCGTGCTTGGCAATTTGTGCCGTGATTTGCGTATCACCATGACCGCGCGAGTGTTGCCATTGCATTCAATCTGGAGGTAACAACGGGCCAACGAAAACGACGTTCAACATATTGCAGCGTTCTTTTTTTCTTTGGCTAACAAGAGTAGAAGCACAGGCAAGAGTATTTTCTTTCTTTATTATGCGGCATTTAGGAGATCAAAGCGCCCTTAGGTGGCGTTGGATGCTCATCTTTACATAGAATGAACATGCACTAAACAAAGCGAAGGTAAGAAGAACGAGAAATTCAGACTTGAAGTCAAGTTACGTAAGTCCACTAAAGTCTAGCTCCGAACAGAGATAACGTAGAGCATACCGCAATGCATGATCAATGTATATAAACGCCAGAAAGGCAATACAGAAGAGGTCGCACAACACACAGGCGCACATAATTAAGTCAGCTCTCATTCATAGGCGAACCAGCGTATTCAGAAATGCATCATAACTTGCATCTGAGGAGGCGGCACTCGCCCCCTGACATGCGTGTCGGGGGGTGGGTAGACCACCGTATCCGTTGGAAAATAAAGTTTGTTCTATCTATGCAACCAATGCTTGACTTGGCCTGTCGTGAACTAGCTCAAGACGCTTATTGGTTTTCCTTCGGCCTCTTCCCGCCAGGCCTCTTTTAGATGAAATCACAGCGTAGAATTCAAATTAAGATACATTTCTCAATACGGGTGGTAAGGACAGGAAACACCGATGTCGGGGGACAGAAAAGCCAATCAATTGAAGCATATAAAGAACCACAAAATAAGGTGCAATGAAACATTTACAGCTTGCATTACATCACATAAATCAAGATTGCCCAACAATATTATTCAGTTTCACCATTCACACAATGCTTCATATGAGAAGATGGATTTTTCTGCTCTGAGGCTCTGATGTTGTCACAGTGATAGAGTTCAGAGTGGGATGATTCAGTGAAATTTGCCAATTTCTTTCGCTGTTTTTTTATAGGGCCGTTGTTAAAGGGCTGTGTAACGAAATTTTACTTTGACTAAATTTGTTATAAATGAGTATCATATTGAAGAAACGCAATCTTGACAGGTCCGCAAGGGTAGTAATCCCAGAATGTTCTTGTTAACAGCTTTTCAACTGCATCAGAGCAGACAGCAAGATCACCTGGTGATTGTCGCTGTGACCAAAGCTTCAGCACACCGCCTCTGAGATCTTTCAGCGCGCTGCAGCAGCAAGGGGGAAGGGGGAGGGGTATGGCAACGGATTCGCTGCGGCGGTGAAACCCGGCAAACGGCAGCGTGGTCAATGTCAAATGTAAATGCAACGCAACGTTCGTCTGAGCCCCGAAATAGCTTTGAATGTTACGTCCAGTGCAGCAGATTTAAATAGGCAACCACGTCATTGCGTGATCTTTCTTACACGAGCAAACACGTATAATTTCTGTTTGCCACGCTGCCAATAACCACCTTCAGGTCGGAAGTCAGTCAGGAGTTTGTACGGCTGCAGGAGAGGAACACGCCGTGGCTGTGCTACAACACAGTATTCAAGGTCGTCGTCGCTGAGAACAGCCAAACACGACCGCGCGCAGCAGTAAATGCTGCTCCCGCATTCGAGCGAGGCTATGAGTGAGCAAAAAGAGCCGTATAGCACTTCCTATGAGAGAACTTGCTTGCACAGCTTCGATGTATCGGTTATAAGATTGGCATACATCTGCGAAGTGTTTAAAGGGAAGCTGAAGAGTCTCTCGAATTCAATAAAACGCTCATATACGGATGCGGGAACCTTATAAACCATGAAGGTAAAATTTTGGGGGTGATTTTTCGCTTAGGAGCTACGTAATCGTCGGGTAAAATTGCGCTGTAGCTCCGCCCCCGTCGAGCGCCGCGCGCTGCTGCTGAAGCTGACGATGCGAGCGGAGACCGGAAACCGCGGCGTAGTGAGGTCAACACTGGTGTTCTGCTCCTTCGCAGTCTCCGCGACCGTGCCTGACCGGGCTTATTTCTGCGTGCGTGCCGTCCTAATCTGCTTCGCTCGACCCTACATTCGTTTGTTTGTGTGTATATAGGAGTGGTAGTTGACGTGCGCAGCATCAATTGAACTTGTAGGCCGATCATGCCGGCGTTCTGTGCAGCCTACGCTTGCATGAACACCAGCGGCCGCGACGATGTTTCGGTGTTCCATTAGTTCCTGCAAGACAAGAAGATTTCAGCTAAGTGGGAGGCTGCTGTGAAGCGAAACAACTTCAAGCGCTCAAGAACAACAGTGTTGTGCTCTAACCACTGCCGTGACGATTACTACCGAAGTTTATCAATAATGCGTGCTTTGGGATCTCCTAAAAAAGAATTGGCCCGCTGAACGGAAGGTGCATGTTTATCTCCCACCCTTGACGCAGGTTTCATCGCCAAGCGCCGCGAATTTTCTATTCGCACGTGTGTTGTGAAACAGCCTGCGTGCAGCTACCATAAAGCAGTGCAAGCGTAAAGTTTGCATGTGTTGGAAAGCCTGCTCACGCCAGGACGCTGCGCTCCCCCTTCTCTCGCACACATAGAGAAACCGACCATCTCACGTAGCTGACGGAATTCGCCGGTTACGAGTAGCATGCGGATGGCGCGCTGATGAAGGTTCTATACTACACGTGCTACAACAACCGGTAAACTTTTCCCGCGTTTAAACCGTCTGTGTAGATTGCCGACAGCTTTGCGGCAGCGCACAACTGCCGAAGATCGCATCACCGCTTAAGTTCTACGAGGAGGCATGCAGGAACATAACACTACAGTTGTTTGCCCGGAAACGTACGCACTGGAACGCTGAATGCAGCTTTGCAAAAAACATACTCGCCAAAGAATATTTCCAACGCAAGGAGATGCTAACACTTCGCCTTCGTTCACGTGGAAAGCAGTGCTTGCACTAGCATTTTTTGCTTCTTGGAGAGGCCGGTTCTTCGCACTCGGCTCGTACATGTAGGGAGTAAAGTATAAACCCCTTACAAGTGATCTTGCACGCGACAGCGACAGCGCGACAAGCGAGGCGATGTCTGTCGCGTTCATTCGTCGCCTGCAAGCCGAACTCCACGCGAGCGACGGCTTTGAGCGACGACTTCCCGGTATGAGGGCAGCAATATGCGCGCCGAAACTAGCGTGACGCATGCTTTATCAATTTAAGTTGATGTATTTTACTGAAGAAGGAGCATAAAATATTTCTGAAGCTCTTGCACTAGGTTCTTATTTTTGCACGTGTAAAATTCAATAGTTTCCTCGTTGCGTGCGACAAACAGTAGTATTTGAGTTATGTACATTCAGTTTCGGCTTCGCACTATTGGCTAGTCGCCCATAGCATTTCCGGGCGACGAGCGACGAGTTCTAGATTTATAGAAACGAGCGATCGAGCGACAACACCGAGCGATCTGTACAAGCGACGGCCCGTTTTGTCGCTCGAAGCCGTCGCCCGCCACCGTCGCGCGCAAAATCGCTCTCGTGGAGTTTGGACTTAACGCCGAACGCCTCAGAGAAACGCAAGCTCTGGAAATTTTCCATGACTGTCTCAGCAAAACACCACCAAACTACCTTGAACCGTGCTTCGTGTGTAGCGGCAGCGGTCGGTCCGGACGAACGCCATTGTTGACGTCACGAGGCACCCGACCAATCACAGACGAAAACGAGGCGCGCGAGCTGGGCGTGTCTGCTGCTGCACTTTTCGTCGAAATAAAATATGTTTGCGCGTTCTTTCGCTCAATTTCGATGCGATATTCGAATTCAGAGGGTTGAAAACCACGACGTACTGCTCTTCACTCATTTTTTTCTGGGAAAGCTTTCAGCTTCCCTTTAACGGGGAGCATTCATTGGCTTATGCCAGGCACTTCTCAGTAGGTGGGTGTCTCTTTTGCCATCGTTTCACGAAAAAGAAAATTCAAGTATCCCGTGGTGGGATCGAAACTCTGACGCCGAGCGCGGCATTCCGATGCTCTAGCCTTTAGGCCACGGTTGCACTCGTGCTTGTCTTGTGCCAGGGCTCACCAACCAGCTCTTTGAGACCAATGACGCCAGCGTCCCGTGAATACCACGAGCCGGAGAGCACTTGGCCGTCCGCTAGCTTCCATTCGGGAGTGAGACTTGCCGCTCCCTTCCTTGCGTCATGAGCGGGAGCGTGACAGTTACTCCCATTCTTGCCTTGTGAGCGTTAACGATTTGAAACGCCGTGTTAGACTTCATCACATTGGGATTGGTCCGGATTCCGCAATTTTTTTCTTTTTTTACTCGCGACAGAACGCTACGAAGGTGATTGAGAATGACGTGTTTTGACTATCTGTTGAGCGTTCACAGTGCAGGTATACAAGGTGTCCCAGCTAACTTTAGCCATGCTGTTAGAAAAGGAAAATTGATACGATATACAATTACTGCAGCTTCGGCGTTCGAACAACAGTCCTCTTCCGCCGCCGGAAAAATAGCCAAGAAAAGTCAACATGGTTTATTAAAGGTGTGATTGGAATGAAGGCGTATATTTTGTGCAGTTAGGATATTTCGATGGCTTTTGTTGTTTTCTTTGGCGATTACGTAAAGAACACAGCATGTGACCGGGCAATGTGTAGCAGTAATACAGATGGCCAAACGTATACATGTACGAGCTATATTTTGGGTTGTTTTTGTTTTTGTTCTTGTTATACTTATAAAAGAGACGCTCAATGAGGAAGATTTGCGATGGTGCTTGAAATCTTTTCTGTTTGTTGCGAACATAAAAAATATATTTTGACATTAACCGCAGAAGCAACTTGAACAACAACCGCGTTTGGGAAAGGAGTCCTACCTACGAAGCACTGGCAGAAGTGGCTCCAGTGCAGAAGTTGTGTGATGAATTGCCTACCAGTCTTTAAACTTTAGAATTTTACGTCGACACAATTAGTGCCACTTCAGGCGCTCAAAAATGTGCAACTTTCTAACAAAAGAAATACTTGAGCGCTTAAGCAGTTCATATTTTGCGTGAATGTGGGAATCGTAAGAGGCGACCAGCAAGCAGTTTGTTGGATTATTACATGACCGTTTCCCTCCAGGATAGGGAGGGGAAATAGAGCAGCACATAAAAATTTAAATAAATGGGAGCTATGCTATGTGTGACTTGCACCGAAAGCTTGAAGTTTGTAGGTTGAATATTTGCGTGAAGAATAATTGCCGAATACTCATATTGTTCAAATTTTATGCATTACGCGAGGCGTGTAGTAGGCTTTCTCGGTCTCCTCGGTAAGCTATGAGAAACACGTTGGTTATAGTTCGTCAAAGCATAGGAAGCATTTTCTGAGTGACCAGCAATAAAGGTTTATTTCTTGTGGAAAAATTAGTCATTATAGACAGTTACTTAAGCAAGCGTCTTAGAGTGTCATACTGCCGCTATACAAAATCTGCTGACGAGAATATGCGTATAGCACCGAATCAATAAAGCGACAGGACCTGCTGCTACCGTCGAATCGAATTGCGTATGGGATTGCTGTTTCACGCTTCCCTAAAAACACTCTACGGCTCCTAGAGGCACCATATAAGCCTGCGCCTTGCCTCCGATATGCATGGTGCGCCGGTTCGTGCAAGCTCTGAGAAACGCGTAATGCGCCATCAGCGTGCTCTCGCGCATATTTCCGGAAACGCCCCGCCATCTTGTAGTGCTGCCGAGAAGTCCACGCGTGGGCTTTGGGACGAGAAGCGTGGCTCGCCGTTGCCTCGTTTTCCCACAACTAGTGGCAACTACTCAGTAACTTAAGTTGGCGAGAGGTTCACTAAACCTTCATAACATGAGATGCAAACAAACACTCACACCGAGGACAACATACGGGAAATTACTTGGGCTTATTAAATGAAATAAACGATAAATTAATAATGAAGTTATTTAATGGAAATAAAAATAAGGCTCCTCGGTTAACCCCTTTTCTTCTCGTTTATTGCATAACGAGGGTCTCGAATCCGGCAACATTAATGCCTTCAGGTAGCATGTCTGGGTTTATTGACCGGTTGTCCTCACCCCCGCCCCCCAAAAAAAGGAAAGAAGAGGTCACGCTCTCGTGCCGCCTGCGGCAAAAAGGATGTTCCACGCCCGCCGCCAGGGTCTGTGAGTGGTGGCGCTGGCTAACACTCCGAGGGTTCTACAAGGAAACATAAATCCTCGAGAAAGTGTACGGGGAAACGGCGCCGTGGTAGCTCGATGGTAGCACAACGTTGGCACGCGAAATGCCAACGTTGTGGGATCGTTCCCCATCTGTGGCAAGTTGCTTTTCATCCACTTCCGTTTTGGTTAATTTGTCGTTTCTGTATTTCATTTGTTAAGCACAAGTGATTTGCCCTATGTTGTCCTTGGTGTCAGTGTTTGTTGGCTTCTCATGATATGACTAATAAAAATGGGGATCCTCTGTTAACCCCCTTTTTTCTCGTTTATCACTAAACCTTTGTAGGACAATGGGACATAAGCGTCTTACTTTATTTTCTGTAGGAAAACGCTATTGAACAGCAAAGGGTCTCATTTATCGTACTTCTTTGCTACTGCCTTCTATATCTAAACACGTTTTAACAATTGCCACGAGGGTACTTTTGGGATTGCGTACTGGTTGGCAACAAGCATGAAAAACCTAGAAACATTGTTTTCATTCTTTGAACGTCCGCAGAAGCCCTGCGTGCGACGGAAGGCGGCGCGCTTCCTCCCCACTTTCCGCCGTTGCATGCGCGAGATTGAGCCGCAATTGTACGCTCACCCTCGAAAGCTTTCAGTGACACATGCAGCGCACGCGTACGGCGACAATTTTATCGCCCTTGGACGTTATACAGAACCTCCCACCGACGGCGACGCCGACGGAAGAAATGCGCCTTGACTGCCCATATAATTGCTATCCTAATAAAACCTTCAAACGTATTGTAAAAATTATATGCCGCCCTACAAAGGGTTAATATAGCGGTCCATATACAGTGCATTGATGGCGCACATCGCTAACGCGTTGACCTGAAAGACTTTCACTGAAAAGCGGAACGTACTCAATGCATTCGTGACACAGCCTGCAAGAGCTTCGGGGTGCTATCCATGAGGAGTACTTTTTACTTGAGTTCAACCACGGTATGTCGACGCTGGAATGACAATGGTGTAACCACAATGGTGTGCGGAATTCGCATGATGATGCTGGTGCAGCCACGCGGGTACGACCACGATGATGTAACGACGACTAGATGACGTTCATGGGATGACGACAATGCTGTGACGACGATGACGTGACGAACATGGGGTGACCACGACTGCACGACAACCATGACGGCCATGGGAAGATGGCGCTCTATGTGACGGCGATGGTATGACTGCGACGGTGGGGCGGCAAGGTGATGCCGATGCTGGAAGGTTGCCGATGGTATGACGATGGTTGTACGATGAAGGAAATGACGGAACTGGAATGGCAACGACCGCTTGATCACAATTAGACGACGAGGTGAAAACAAAGGTGTGATGACAATAGGATGATGATAGTGAAATCATCATGACAAAATGACGACGACAGAACTGCCATGACTGCATGACGGCGACCATGTTATGACGACGTGATGAGGACAATGTCATGACCACGATGGAACGATAAAAATTGGCTCATAACGATAAAAACACATCGACAGTTCGAAGATGGCGGCGTTACGACGACCATATGACAGTAATACGACAGCGCAGTGACAGTGACAGAGTGAGTACGACGGGAAGATGACGATGGTGTGTTTGTTTTGAAGTACACGTCCACACTCACGTGCATCACTTGTGGCCTCGGGCTGCCTTAATTCGCTTTATATCCAGTGTTGATGTGTACTATGTTCGGTACACCTTTTAATCGAGCTACTTTATTTCACACTACTAATAAGGTACCTGTTTGCACTACGTCTAGGACGGCCAATCGTGCAGGACGGAAGCCAGCAGCCAGCAGGGGTGCCAATTTCACGGCGACAATGGCGTGACGTCATTACGTTAAGTAGGACCCACGCATTCGCCATGAACGATTCGACAATACATCATCTAGAAGCTTCAGCGGCAGCAGCGGGAAAGTGAAAGAAGAGGCAAAGTAAGCGGGGCTTCGCATCAAAATAGGCCAGAACACTATGGCGAATCAGTATGCAAATTTAACTCCTTCTGCATTAAATTAATTCGTTGCGAAAACAAATACTTAAGCGAGTGTTCGATGGTGTTGTACGGCTATTGTCAGCTATTCCCCTATGTCCATAGAGAGCTCTATGTTACACCATGTCTACATTTAGCGTCAATGGGAAGGGAGGCGGGCTGCGGGGCTGGGGGGTTCTTCTAAGTGTGATATTTATCAACGCTTCAACGTTTCTCGTGTTTCTGGTTATGAGTGTCCCTAATAATTACTTCGCCCTTGTTTTTTGGATATTTTCACATGGTATATGTAGTTCGTAGAACAATTCCCCGGTGTCTTCTGTGAGCCAAGCTAAGCTTGTGCTTATATTTGGTGGAAGTATGCCATAGCCTTGGGGTTATGCTTAGCCAAAGGTCGATGTGTGTGGTTTAATGGTGACCTCAGTAATAGGCTACGCAAGCAAGCCATCCGTAGCATTAACAGTTTGGTGTACAAACGACGCAGTTGACCCGCTGCCATGCAGGGACTGCTAATGTCACCAAATAAGATTTAATGAAAATGCTCCCAACGTTAAGGTCAATCTTATGGCAAAGTAAAAATGTTTGTGTAGGAAGTACTCGGTGTGCAAAAAAAAAAATGCTTGACGCCGGCTGCGAAGCTTTATATGCGCGAAAGGTTTCAAACGGTATTGTCGTATTCGGGCAACGATTAAAAAGAACGGTGGTTTCATTACAGGCAGCATACATTCTGATTACAACTGTCCGAAAGAAACAACTGTGCTGCAAATTGGATTGTGATTCTGCAAGATCACACAAGCCTTCGGTCCTTTTTGTCTGAGTGCGTGTGCTTTGCATTTCGTGCGCTATGAAAAAAGCGCGGAAAAAAAAATTGCGCTGTAAATAACGGCAATGAAATCGACTGAATGGGTTGATTTAGCGTTTATTTATTTTATTTTATTTTATTTTATTTTATATGACAGTTAGTGACATTATGTTTCTGACGCTGGCCATAAACCGCCAGAAATTGACAAGCCGCAAGATGGGCAGTAAAGCCAAATAACGCTATCGATTTCAAAGCTTCACGAACAACCTCTCAACAACTCTAAAGCGTTGTTGCAAGCATGTTGCCCAAGAAGAAAGGCGGCTGTGTAACTTGCTTGTCACATAGTGAAACAGAAAGAACAAATCTGCTGCAAGGACTTATGTGCCGTAGACACACGTAAAAGGACTCATTGAATAGAATACACCCTAGGCTGAAGTGTAAAACTTGAAACTGTTACATGAGTAGACTGCTCGAAACAGCAAATGACAGACTATAACAAAAAATCACAGGTTGCCGTGTTGGTATTTGCCACGAAGCTGAAAGCAAGGCTTAATATCAAATTGATTTCTGCACTGATCTGAACATCTGCAAGCAGGCTCAGTAATTTCGACTATTTAAGACATTGCAACAATTTGGTTAGCTTCAAATATTGGAAAATGCTGAGTTGTTGAGTTGTTTATATTATAATACGAATACGAAAAACTACAGAAATTCTGAGAATTATCTACTACTGCGTAAGCATTGTATAGCTCGGCTGTAACTTCGTTCTTCCGTAGTTTTGCTTACTTGCTTTCTCTAGCTTATACGTGTCTACCCATGGCCAGCTTTTCCGTTGAAAATAATGTTTAGGCTTTAGAAGACAATTGTAAGATCTTTATGCCGCATCCGGCCCCTTCAATGCATCATCATCATCACCATCATCATCATAATCATCATCATCGTCGTCGTCGTCGACGTCGCCGTCGTCGTCGTCGTCATCATCATCATCATCACCATCATCAGCCTGTTTTATGTCGACTGCAGGACGAAGGCCTCTCCCTGTGATCTCTAATTACCCCTGTCCTGCGCGAACCGATTCCAACTAGTGCCCGCGAATTTCCGATTGAGCCGAAACGCCGGCCACAAGCGCGCCTCGACGGAGCAGAGTCCGAAAGGGAAAAGCAGCTGCCGCAGTAGCGCGGGAGGCGCTGCGCGAGGGGAAAATGCATCAACGCGACGCCATGCCAGCCTCGCTGTCGCTCTCGCAAGCCCGTTCCTTGTCCACGCAAGCTCTCCTTCTCTCTCTCGCCTGCGTTCTGAATGCGCCTCGGCAAGGCCCAATGAAAACGCGCCAAGCGTCTCAACGTGCTCGCTTGCCCGTGATGTGATCATAACTCGAAGGATGCTCAGCAGCGTTCTCTTGGACATTAGGCCACACAAAAGTCTCAGGTTGACTCTCACCTAAATTTCAAGTTGGCCCAACCCGTATTTACGTAGATCGACTACAAATTTCAAGTTGGCCCAATCCCGCATTTCAGTTGTGCAAACCACAAATTTCTAGTATGGCCACCCCAAAATGTAGTTTTGGCCCATCCCCAAGTGTAAGTCGGCCCAGCCCGAAATTTCAGGTCGGCCACCCCCAAGCCCCAATCTTCAAGTTGACCCAACGCTAAATTTCTGTTGGCCCACTGCTCGATTTCTCTTGGTACACATGCAAATTTCAAGTTCGCCCACGCCGAAATATCAGTTGGCCCAGACGCACATTTACGTTGGTCCAAGCCGATATTTCTGCTTGGCCCACTTCCAAACTTCAAGTTCACCAAATCCCTAATTTCCAGTTGACCCACCCCTATTCTAAGCTTCCCCATGCATTTTCTAAGCAGCATAATCTCTATGTATAGGTATTCTCTTATTTTATATTCTGTTTTTTTAAATTACTTCTGACCGCTTATAAGCTTCCAAGCATGTACATTTACACTACCATAATGATTAAATGGCGTAATATTTCAAATTAGGCGTTTTCGTCGAGGTGCAAGGTAATACATTTTTCGTGTGACATGGCTTGGGAGCTCGCCAAAGAACGCTTACGCAATACTAGGTAGTGCGTTGTATACGATTGGTATTCGAAAATTCAAATATTCGCCAACCCTTAGGGCATCTAAATCGGACGAATTTGATATACGAATTTAAAAACCAATTGCCTACGAAAGTTTTGTAAAAACCTACTCACGAATTATCGGTATATTTAAGATACTTCATTTGTTTCTTTTTAGATATAAATCCGGTGCAGTTTTCAGAATCGCGATATCATTTTTCATTGCTGAATCACTGTGCACGGCGGACTTGGTACTTTACTTTTATGAAACATTACAAACTGATGTATCTCAGCTTCACCCTAACCACACATTGAAAAAATTTAAGAAAGAAACCTTGTTTTCCACTGCTGCACAGGGTTGCCAGCTCATGTTCCTGCGGTGATGTGCGGTTGCTAACCGCGCGCAGAAAGCACTATCAGCTGTCTGGCAACACTCGTGCTCGGTAATTTGTGCGCCGATTTGTGCACAACTATGACCATGCGAGCGTCGCCGCAGCATTCAATCTGGAGGTAATAGCTGGCCAACGAAAACGATGTTAAACGAATTGCAGCTTTTTTTTTCTTTGGCTAACAAGGGTGGAAGCACACGCAAGAGCATTTTCTTTCTTTATTAGGTGACATTTAGGAGACCAAGGTTCCTTTAAGGGGCGTTGGATGCTCATTTTTTCATAGAATTAACACGCACTAAACGAAGCAATGGTAAGAAGGACGAGAAACTCAGACCTGAAGTCAAGTGACGTAAGTGCACTAAAGTCTAGCTCACAACAGAGACAACATAGAGCATATCGGAACGTATGGTCAATGCATATAAACGCCACAAAGCCAATTCAGAAGAGGTCACACAAAACACATGGGCACATCAGTCAGCGGCCATTGACGAACCAGCGTATTCAGAAATGCATCTTAACTTGCAACCAATGCTTGACTTGGCCTGTCGTGAACTTGCTCAAGAGGCATATTGGGTTTCCTTCGGCCTCCATGCATGGCGTCATTTAAATCAAGTCACAGCGTGGAATTCAAATTCAAATACATTTCTGAAAACCGGTGGTAGATGCAGAAAATATCGAAATCGGTTGACAGAAAAGCCAATCAATTTAAGCAAATAAAGAACCACAAAACAGGTCCAATGAAACATTTAAAGCTTACATTGCATGCCATAAATCAAGATTTCCCAACAATATTATTCCGTTCCAGCATTCACTTGGACAATGGAAACGACGCTTCAAATGAGAAGATGGGTGTTTCCGCTCTGAGGCTCTGATGTCACAGTGATAGAGTTCGAAGTCGGATGATTCACTGAATCTTGCCGGGTTTTTTTGTTTCTTGTTTTTTACAGCGAAGTTGTTAAAGGGCATTGTAACGAAATTTTACTTTGACTAAATTTGTAATAAGTGAGTACTATATAACAAACGCAATCTTGACAGGTCCGCACGGCTAGTAATCCCAGAATTTTCTTGTTAGCAGCCTTAAAACTGCATCTAAGCAGACGGCGAGAACACCTTGTGGTTGTGGCTATGAGCTACACTTCAGCACACCACCTCTGAGATCTTTCAGCGCGCTGCAATAGCAACGGGGGGTATCGCAACGAATTCACTTCGGCGGTGAAACCTGGCCAGCTGCAACGTGGTCGATATCTAGTGTAAACGTATCGCAACGCTCTTGGGAACTCCGAAATTCCTCTGAAGTGTAGTAACAAATCATAATGACAAACATGTTACCTACCGTGCAGCTCATTGAAGTAGGCAACCACGTCATTGCGTGATCTTAATTAAATGACCAAACATGCATAATTTCTCTTTCCCACGCTGCCAATAACCGCCTCCAGGTCGGAAGTCAGTCAGGAGTTTGTACGGCTACACAAGCGGAAGGCGCCGTCGTTGAGCCAGCTGATACACAGCATTCGTGGGTGGCTATCGCATAGAACAGCCAATCACGACCGCACACAGCAGCAAATGCTGCTCCCGCGTTCGAGTGAGGCGGTGAGCGAGCAAAAAGAGCCTTTCAGCACTTCCGCTGAGAGAACTTGCTTGCACAGCTTCGATGTATCAGTTGTAAGATTGGCATACATCGGCGAAGTATTTAATGCGGAGCATTCATTGGTTTGTACCAGACACTTCTGCAGTTGTTAGACCTTTCTCTTGCCAACGTTTCACGAAAAAGAAAATTCAAGTATCCCATGGTGGGAATCCAAACTCTGACGCCGAGCCCAGTGTTCCGATGGCCTAGCCTCGTGGCCACGGTTTTATGCGTGCTTCTCTTGTTTCAGGTCAAACCCGCTCTTTGAGATCACTGACGCGGGCGCACCGTGAATAGCACGAGATATTACAGAGCACTTTCGCCTGCGCTGGTTTCCGTTCGGGTGAGAGACTTGGCGCTCCATTCCTTGCGTCATGAGCGGGAGCGTGACAGTTACTCCCATCGTTGTCTCACGCCAGTAAACGATTTCAGATGCCGTGTTAGACTTCATCACATTGGGATTGGTCCGCATTCTCCAATTTTTTACTCGCAGCAGAACGCTACGAAGCTCATTGAGAATGAGGTGTGTTGGCTGTCTGTTGAGCGTTCATAGTGCAGGTATGCAAGGTGTCCTAGCTAACTTTAGCTAAGGTGTTAAAAAAGGAAAACTGGTACAATATACAACTGCGACAGCTTCGGCGTTCGAACAAGTCTTCTTCCCCCGCTGGAAAAATAGCCAAATAAATCAATACGGTTTATAAAAGGAATGATTGTATTGAAGGCATATATTTAATGCAATCGGGATATTTATATTGCTTTTGTTGTTTTGTTCCGCGGTTGCGTAAAGAAAACAGCAGGTGACCGGGCCATCCGTAGCGGTAATACAGATGGTCAAACGCATGCACAAGCTATATTCTTGGTTGCTTTTGTTTTTGTTGTTGTTGTTTTTCTTATAATTATAAAAAAGACGCCGCAATGAGAAAAAGTTGTGATGACGCTTCGAATCGTTTCTGTTCATTATGAACAAAAGAAAATATATTTTGACGAGAACCACAGAAGCAGCTTGAACAACAGCCGCGCTTGGGAAAGGAGTAGCACCTACAACGCACAGAAAGAAGTGACTTTAATGCACACGTGTGGTGTAGTATTGGGGACGTGCGACTTCGTCAAAATTTCTGTTTGCAACAACCATGTAAACTATACAATTTCCCATCGAGACTATTAGTGTGTCTTCAAGCGCTCAAAAATGCGCGGCTTTTAATAAATATATACTGGATCGCTTAAAAAGTTAATATTTGACGTGAATGTGGGAATCGTAAGGAGCAACAAGCAGGCCGACCTTGAAGTGTGTTACTTAATTAGATATTTATTTAAAAGTGCCAAACACCCGTCGATTGCCTGTTTTCGTCCAGGATATGGAGGAAAAAGTATGGCAGCATTTACACATTTCAATAAAATGGGAGCTACGCTATGTGTTGCTTGCACCCCAAAGCTTGAATTGTGTAGGTTAAGTGAGTGAAAGCATATTTAGCGCCAGCAAACAAGGGCGGAAGGGAGACGACACCACAATGCGCTTGTTGTGTCGTCTCCCTTCCGTCCTTGTTTGCTGGCGCCCAACACGCCCAACAAACGGCAATGCTAAGTGAGTGAGTTAGAACTTTATTTAGGTCCTGAGGGGAAATCAATCCGGCGGCTCCATTCAGGTCGGGGCCGGTAGACAGAGTCCTTCGGCAAAGGCCCGGGCCCTCTGTACAGCCTTGAGCTGAGCGATGAGCTCTGTGCTTCTGAGTGCTGAGTCCCAGGCAGACTGGTCGGGAAAGTCCGTGCTCGCGTAGGCAGGGCAAGGCCAGAGCATGTGTTCGAAGTTGTTGTATTCGTGGCCGCAGTGTGGGCATTCAGTAGGAAGGTCAGGATTGATCCTGCTTAGTGTTGTTGGTGTTATGTATGTCCTAGTCTGCAACTGTCTGTAAGTGACGGCCTGTGCTTTTTTGAGCTTTGGGTGGGGAGGAAAGATTCTTTCGTGATAACCTATGATTTGAAGTGATTTCGTGGTATGATACGAGCGTTAAATATTTGCTTGAAGAATATTTGCCGAATATTCATATTTTTTCCATTTTATGCATTATGCGAGGCGTGTAGTAGGCTTTCTCGGTCTCCTGTGTAAGCTATGCTAAACACATTGGTTATATTTCGTCAAAGGCTAGGAAGCATGTTGTCAGCGACCAACAATAAAGGTTTATTTCGTGCAGAATGATTACAAGCTTTATTGACAGTTACTTAAGCTAGAGTCCTCGAGTGTCATACTGCCAGTATCTGATATGTCTTTCAAAGTTCTTAAGTAACTGTACATGACATCAAGTTCAAATCCGATGTAAGGGTGGGGGGATGTTAATTACAACGTGTGGCGGAACTTTAAAATTACTTGCTTATTTCGAAGTGCTGCAACTATTTACTAAATCCTCGTGTCTTTCCTATTTTCGTGCCTTATACGAGGCTGATAATTTATTTCTAGTGTCCTCGGTTAACATAACGACGCACCTGGGTAACATTTCGTGAACAGAAGGGAATGTTATACGTAATAAGTAGTAAACGTTCAAAGTGTCCAGGTTATGAGCGGTTTTTGCACTAAATTGACTATGCGTGTGTGAGAGCGTATTTTACGAGCAGCGTAATAGAGAAAGAGCAGGAAGGGAGCAAAGCAGTGAAGTTAACTGGACTTTGTCCAGTTTGCTGCCCCCCATGCGTGGGAAGTGGCTTGGAGAGTAAACGAAATAGGCAGAGAGAACACATGGGTCTAATTCGTTTATACGCACTAACCAATGTTCCATATATCTGTAGTCAGACTTATCCCGCTGCCCTCGCATATCAACAAATCTCATTAGTACCAATGTTAGCCAAGAAAGTGCTACGAATCCGCCATGCCATTGAAATTGATGTAAGTGAAGTTTTCATTTCAGTTTAAGTTTTGCTGCTTAGCGATCATTTTCAACTAGAGACACTATGACCCAAATGAACATTCCTACTGCTAACCGCTTCACTCAACATAATATTGTTACGCTCGATCATTCACATGACAGGTATGCGGACAAAGGAATGAAGACGATGGTATGAACGCGACGACTTCAGGATGAGGATAAAATGACGACGCTATGACAACAATGCCGCAATGACAACAATGACAACAAATATACATCATGGCATACCAACACTAGAACTGCTACAAAAAAAATGGCTGTGGCTTAGCTAAGGTTAAGCCCAGGATGCGAAGCATACTAGCCTTTATTTTAGTTGTTGAACCACTGTTTAGCCTGGTGAACTGCTGTTGCTTGGCTATATTTGGTTCGGCTAGTAGAAGAAACAACTCATGCGTTACTCTGCTTCGCTTTCAAGAGTGGAACGCGACAGCGTTCCTGTCGACCCGCCAAGGGGTGTAAGACAATGGGCTACGGCGCAGCGACTACGCGCCCCGCATTGGACGCGGTGAGCGTCGAGCAACGCAGCGTTCGGCGCGGCAACGAAATGTGCGCCTGAGCAAGCGACGCACGCCTGAGCCTTAGAAACAGCTCGTTTCTAAGGCAACACCGCATTCACTAGAGGCGCTTTTGTACCGCTTCGAAGCATCGTACTCGTGGCTCAGTGGTAGCGTCTCCGCCTCACACTCCGGAGACCCTGGTTCGATTCCCACCCAGCCCATCTTGCAAGAGTTGAGCCAAAGCCACCTAGAAAAAGCGCAGCTGCTTATATACCGCCGCGACGCCGCGAGCGACGGCGCGAGTTAGAGCCCCGTTTCTCCTCTGTCGTGACGTCACGGTGTCACGTGGTATTGAAGGCGACACCGCAGCGCCTGAGGAGCTGGGTTGAGCTCTAGTAATATGCTTCGCATAAAAAAAAAAATCCGCGGAAGCTACCTCACGATGACTGCTGACGGGAATATGTGTGTAGCACCGAATCAATGAATCGGCCGAACGTGCTGTTTGAGTCGAAACGAATTATGTATGTATGGGACTTTTTGCGCTTCCCTAAGAACACTCGGCGGCTCCTAGAGGCGCCATCGCTAAGCCTGCGCTTGGCCTCCGAAATGCGTGGTCCATCGGTTCGTGCGAGTTCTGAGAAACAAACGCGTAATGCGCTATCAGGGTACTCTCGCGCATGTTTCTGGAGACACTGCACCATCTTGTAGGGATGCCGAGAAGTCCTCGCGTGGCCTTTCGGACGAGAAGCGTGGCTCGCCGTTGCCTCGTTTTCCCACAACCAGTGGCAACTACTCAGTAACCTAACTTGGCGAGCAGTTCACTAAACATTTATAGGACAATGGGACATAAGCATCTTACATTATTTTGACTGCGAAAATGCTCCTCAACAGTAGAGGGTCTCATTTATCGTATTTGTTTGGTGCTGCCTTCTGTCTAATTGTTTTTTTTTACCACTTAACACGAGAATACTTTTGGGATTGCGTACCGGTTGGCAACAAGAGTGAAAAACCTAGAAATATTGTTTTCATTCTTGGATCGTTTCCGTGCAGCCTTGCTCGCGACGGAAGACGCACTTCCTCCCCGCTTTCCGCGGTTGAGTGTGAGAGATTGAGCTGCGATTGCTGGTTCACCCTTGCAAGCTTTCACTTGCACATACAGCCCACGGCGCATGCGACGATTTTATCGCCCTTGGACTTCGTTCGCAACCTCACGCTGACGGCCACGCTGATGCCATAAATAAGTCTTGACTGCCCATATAGTTGCCATCTAAATATACACTTCAAACCTATTGTAAAAAAGTATGTGTGGCCTTACAAAGGGTTAAACAGCGGCCCATACCCAGTGTATTGATGGCGCCGCTCGCTAACGCGTTGGTCTGAAAGACTTGCGCTGAAAAGCGGAACGTACTCAATGAATGTGTGGCACAGCCTGCTAGAGCGTCGGGTTGCTGTCGTTGAGGAAATCTTTTCAATTGGGTTCAACCACGGGATCTTGACGCTGAAATGACAATGGTGTAAGCACGATGGTGTGCGGCCATCGAATGATGATGCTGCTGCAGCCATGGGAGTACGATCACGGTGATGTAACGACCACTCGATGACGATCATGGGATGACGACAATGGCGTGATGACGATGGCATGACGAAAATGGGGTGACGACGACTGCATGACGACCAAGACGCCAACGGGATTACGACGCTGCAGTGACGACGACGCTATGACTGCGACGATGTGGCGGCAAGGTGATGCCTATGCTGGAAGGATGCCGATGGTATGACAGCGATTGTACGATGAAGAAAATGACGGAAATGGAATGGACACGATGGCTTGATGACAATGATACCACGACTTGAAAACAAAGGTGTGACGACCATAGGATGAAGATAATGAAATCATCATGACAAAATGACGACGATAGAACAACCACGACAGCATGACGGTGACCCTGTGGTGACGACGCGATGAGGACAATGTCATGACCACCATGGTACGATGACAATGGACTCATGATGGTGAAAACACATCGACACTTCTAAGATGGCGCGTAACATCTACGACATGACAACAATACGACAACGCAGTGACAGCGACAGTTTGAGAACGACCGGAAGATGATACGGCGTGTTGGTTTTGGAGCTCGCGTACATACTCACGTGCATCACTTGCGGCCGCAGGCTGCCAGAATTCAGGTTATATCCAGTGTTTGTGTGCACTATGCCCGATACACCGTCTAATCGAGCTACTTTATTTCACAATAACCTGGTGGCTCTTTGCACTATGTCTGGGAGCGGCCAATCGTGCAGGACTGCAGCCAGCAGCCAGCAGGGATACCAGTGGTACGACGATGATGGTGTGGCTTCATTACATGTTGTAAGACCCACGCATTCGGCAAGAGCTATTCAGCAAGACATCATCTAGCAGCTGCAGTAGCAGCAGCGGGACAGTGAACGCAAGAGGCAAATTAAGATTCGCATTAAAATGAGTGAGAACACTATGGTGAATCGGTATGCAAATTTAACTCCTTATTAATTAAATACATCCGGTGCAAAACAAATACTTAAGCAAGTGTTAGATGGTGTTGTGCGGCCGTTATCGGCTATTCCCCGATGTCTAGAGAGAATTCTACGTTACATCATGCATACATTTTGCGTCAATGGGAAGGGAGGCGAGGTGGCGGGTCTCCTAAGTGTGATGTTTCGCAACACTTCAACGTATCTGGCGCTTCAGGTTATGAGTGTTGGTAATAATTACTTCGTCTTGATTTTTCGGGTATAATTATGCAGTATATGTGGTTCATAGAACAATTCCCCGGTGTTCTCGGTGAGCTAAACTAGTCTTGTACTTATATTTGGGTGAAAATATGCCGTAGACTTGGGGTTATGCTTAGGCAAAGGTCGATGTGTGTGGTTTAATAGCGACTTTTGCAACAGGTTATGCAAGCAAGCACTCCATAGCGTGAAGTGTTGCTTACAAACGAGGCATTTAACCCGCTCCCATGCAGGGACTGTAAATGTCACCAAATAAAATTTAATGAAAATGTTTGGAACATTGAGTCAATGTTATGGCAAAGCAAAAATTTATATGTAGGAAATACTCGCTTTGGAAGAAAAAAAACTGGCAGTGGCTTAGCTCAGCTATGGAAGGATATAGGTAGCGTAAAGGTACGGTTATGCTTGGTTACTCTCTTGCCTTACTTGCTAACTTTATCTTATCCGGCTATGGCCTTATTTGGCCAATGTCAACCGTCTCTCCCGCACTTTTATAGACCTCAGACTCTGCCCAGGCGGCGCTGCGGAAAAACGCGTCACCAGCGCTCCATCTGAGCTTTGGCGCGAACTGAGTAGTGCAAGGAGAGCTGTCCGCAAGCGAAGGTGCATAGGCCACAATGGACCCTTCTCTTTCGTTCGTGTTGAGGCATGGTTTCCTAAAAATCAAGGACCTGGAAAGCTTCTTCCGCCCATCCACGCTTCGGAAAGGAAGCTTAGCAGGGCGAAGTACGTGTACAATATAAAATAAAGTCTCAAGTGTTATTTCGGCGTGCTGCAACTCGCAAGTACAGAGAGAATCAGGTTTGTCTATAGACATATCAGCATAAAAATCTAAGCATTTCAAATTGTTTCATATTGAATATGTCCTACCCACAAGACTTATTATCTCCTATATTTTATGTATTTTATCGTAATGTTTTGTCTCGCAATTATTTACAGGGAGTAAATCCTATCATAGCCTTTTCCAGGGCAGCAAACAGAAAACGTTTTCCAAGGCAGCAAATAGCGTGCGATCATAACGAAAGTAAGCTTCCTACAGTGCCTACGCGCTGCATCTTTCTTTCTCGCAGGAGCTACAGCATCGCTCAGTACCTTAGTTTGAACTTTTTGCAGACGCTTCGAGCAACAAGCGCGCACAAATAAATGTAAATGAATGCGTCATTTTTTTCTTTACACATGTGCGTTATTTCGCAATTACTCATCCAGTGCTCCTACAGCAACTTTATTGCTCACGTTTGAAAAACGCAGTCGAGCAGGCTCAGCAAATTGCGAAGCGTGCTTGTTGTATCGGCGCAGGACATACAAGATATCGAAAGTAGAAATGAGCTCGCGATGCAACGATGCTCTAAAACAGCATTTTGAATTCGTAAACGAACGAAAATGTTTGGTTAAGCTGACCTACTAGATCTCTCCATTCCACTTGTTGAGTCAAGCGGAGCTGGACGTCTGTTAAAGGCGGAGATATCGATGGCACATAAGCAAGATGCTTCGCAACGTTGTTTTTTCTGTTACCAACGAAGTGGCGGCTGTAGATTCTTGAGTTTTCGCTTAGTTACCACGGTCCTCCGTCAGGGCTACGCAACACAATTACAGAAGGACAAAATTTTCGCACTTTCTCTTGCGAGCCGCTGTGTTGTGGGGAATGCAAGTAATCCGATTACCCAACAGGTTGAACGGCCCGTATCCAGCGCTCTCACCTTTCCCCTTCATATTGTCGCGATGGCAATCGGTAAAACTGAACGTTGTTATTCCGTCATTCACGTACATGGCAATTTACAACACAACAGTAGCGTCGATTGCGGCGTTTCATTGTAGCGCGCGGAGCTATCGCGGTTGCCGCTGTTTCCGCCATCAGTCTGACGAATGAGCCAGCAAGCGCTTTATGGCAGTTCGGAGGCGCGTCTGACTAGCGTAGAAATTCATAGCTCTCTGTCTGGGTGTTAAATGCGCAAAACGCTCGCCATATAGACCAAAATCTAGTTAAATCGTTGTTTCGCAGTCGCTAGCTGCATAGGCAACTTAGCAAGGGAGTCGGGCTTCGCACTACTCAATTACTGCCTCTTCGCACCGGCAGGTGGCGCTGCGCGTCTTGCAGAACTCCAGAGTCTCACGTCCATAGCCACGTTGCGCACGCCTCGCGCATGCACAGTGCCGCGCGGCGCCGCAATCGTAAATGCGGGCACACACGGCGCCGGCGCGTCTGTGGAGACTGCGACGTCACACCTCTGGAATTCGCCGCAGTCGCCGGTTACGAGGAGCGCGCGCCGGCTGCGGCCGCGGCGGTGGCGAGGGCGACGCAGCTGCGCCTCTGGTGACGTCACGCCGGTCTCGCGCATGAACAGTATGGCAGGCGCAGAAGCACGCGAAGCTCGGCTCCAGCCCGCGTAGTGGAGCTTTCCGCTACAAAATGCTTGACGTTGGCTGGAAAGCATTATATGTGAGAAGAACTTCAAGAGGGCTTGTCATATTCGAGCAACAATTTAAAGACGGTGATTTCACGACAGGCAGCATAAATTCTGATTACAACTGTCCGAAAGAAACAACTGTGCTGGAAATAGGATTGTGATTCTGCCAGATCACACAAGCCTTCGGTCCTTTTTTGTGTCAGTGTGTGTGTTTCACATTTCGTGTGCTATAATTAAAGCACGAAAAAAATTGCGTAGTAAATAACGGCGACGAAATCGACTGAATGGGTCGGTTTAGCGTTTATTTGTTTTATTTTATTTCAATTGACATTCAGTGGCATTAAGTTTCTCAAGCTGACCATAAACAACCAGAAACTGACAAACCGTAAGATGGGTGGAAGAACCAAAGAACGCTATCGCTTTCAGGCCATCACGAAACAGCTTGTCAACAACTTTCAAGCGTTGTTGCAAGCAAGCTTCCCAAACAAAAAAGGTGGCGGTATAACTTGCTTGTCATCATAGTTAGGGAAGTAGAATAAACAAAGCTGCTGGAGAGTAAGAGGACTCATTGAAAAGAATGCATCCTAGGCTGTAGCGTAAAAGATGAAACTGCTACATGAATAAACTGGTCGAAAAAGCAAACGGCAGACTATAAGCAAAAATCTAAGGTTGCCGCGTTGTTTTCTGCCACGAAGCCGAAAACAAGGCTTGATACCAAGATTCTTTCTGCCCTGATGTGAAAGTCTGTAACCAGACTCAGTATTTTCCAATACTTGAAGACATTGCAAAAATTAGGCTAACTTCAAACATACTGTAATTCTGAGTAGTTTACTTTCTAATGCGAATAAGGAAAACTACAGAAATTCTGAGAATTGTCTACTAACACGTAAGCATCCGTTGGCTTGGCTCTAACTTCATTATTGCGTAGTAAGAATGCTTAGGCTTTAGTAGACAATTGTCCGAATTTCTCGCCGCACCCTGCTTCTTCAGTGCGATCGTGCCAATTGAAACGGAACGCCGGGCACGAGCGTGCGTCGACGGAGCAGAGCGGGTCGAAAGTGAACACCAGCCAGCTGCATCAGCAGCGCGTGAGGGGTTGCGTGAAGGGCGAGTGCATCGCCGCGATGCCATGTCAGCCTCGCTGTTGCTCTCGCAAGCCCGTGTTATGCGCGCGTTGCTTGTCCACGCAAGCTCTCGCTTGCGTTCTGAAGGCGCCTCAGTAAGGCCCAATGAACAGGCGCCAAGCATCTCAACGTGCTCGCTCACCCGCGAGGTGTTCATAACTCGAAGAATGATAAGCAGCGTTCAGTTAGACATTCGGCCACACCAGAATAAAAGAAATGCCGCAATGAGGAAAATTTGGACGGTGCTTTGAATGGTTTCCGTTTATTGTGAAAATAAAATAAAATTATTTTGAGGAGGACTGTAGATGCATCTGGAACCACAGCCACGTTTGGGAAAGGAGTAGCACTTAGAAAGCACTGGAAGGAGTGGCTCTATTGGAGAATGTGCCTGAGGACTCGATTGCCCGTCACTCGGTCATAAATTCTGTATGTAACATCCCTGTGAATTTGAGAATTTTACGTCGAAAATATTAGTGCCACTTCAAGCGCTCAAAATATCTCAGGTTTTCTCATAAAAATTTACTAGATCATTTTCGAAGATAATATTTTGAGTGAATGTGTAAATCGTAAGGGACGTCAAGCAGGCAGATCTTGAAGTGTGTTGCTTAAATATAGAATAAGTTAAGATTGCGAAATAATCCTTAATTGCCATTTTCACTCCAGGATAGGCTGGAAAAAATAGGGCAGGATTTACACATTTCAATAAAATTGGAGATATAATAAGTGTGACTTGCCCGAAAAGCTTGAAGTGTGTAGGTTAAATATTTGCTTCAAGAATAATTACTGAATACTCATATTGTTCCAATTTTAAGCATTATGCGAGGCGTATAGTAAGCTTTCTCGGTCTCCTCCGTAAATTATGCGAAACGCGTTGGTTATATTCCGTCAAAGTATAGGAAGCAGGTTGTGAGTGACCAGCAATAAACTTTTATTAGGTGTAGAATAATTACAGCGTTTATAGACAGTTACTTAAGCAAGAATCCTAGAGTATCATACTTCCGTTATCAGAAATGTGTTCCAAAGTTCCTAAGTAACTGTACATGACACCAAATTCAAATTCCGTGATAAGGGAGGGGGGGACTGGTAATCAGATGTGTAGCTGATCTTTAACGTTACTGGATTAATTAGAACCATTGCAGCAATATACTAAATCCTCGTTTCTTTCCTATTTTCATGTCTTATACGAGGCTCGTAATTTTTTCTCCGCTTCCTCGGTTAACTTAACGACGCCCCTGGGTAACAATTAGTGAAAATATGGGAATGTTATAGGTTATGGGTAGGAAAAGTTTAAAGTGTGCAAGTTATGGACGGTTATTGCAATATATTGCGTATGAGTGTTTAAGAGGTATTTTACGAGCAGCGTATTAGAAAGAGAGCAGGAAGGGAGGAAAGCAGAGACGTTAACTGGACTTTGTCCAGTTTGCTGCCCTATGCATGGGAAGTGGCTTGGGGCATAAACGAAATCGACAGAGAGAACAGATGAGTCAAATTCGTCCATACGCACTAACCAATGTTCCATATATCTGTAGTCGGGCACTCGTGTGGCGCTAAACTTATCCCGCTGCCCTGCATATCAAGAAATGTCATTAGTACCAATGTTAGCTAATAAAATCCTGCGAATCCGCTGTACTGTGGAAATTGATTGAAATGAAGCATTCATTGTTGCTTCTGTGTTGCTGCTTAGCGATCATTTGCAAGTAGATGCCAGAAGACCCAGCCGAACATCCCTACTGCTAACCGCATCGCTCAACAGAAAATTGCTGTGCTCTATCTTTCTCATGACACGTATGACGACTAAGGAATGAAGACGGTGGAATGACCATGACACACTCAAGATGACGATGAAATGACGAGGCAACAACGACGACGAAGGAATCATGATGGCACGACAACACTGGTATCGCTACACAAAAGAAAATCGACCGAACCCACCTCACGATGACTGCCGACGGGAATATGCGTTTAGCACCAAATCAATGAAGCGACAGACCGTGCTGCTACCGTCGAGTTGAATTAGGTATGGGACTCCTCTTTCGCGCTTCCCTAAAAACACTCGGCGGTTCCTAGAGGCGCCGTCGCTAAGCCTGCGCGTGGCCTCCGAAATGCGTGGTGCGCGGGTTCGTTCGAGCTCTGACAAACGCTTAATGCGCCATCACGGTACTCTCGCGCATGTTTCTGAAGACGTTGCGCCATCTTGTTGTGCTGCCGAAAAGTCCTCGAGTAGCCTTGGGACGATCAACGTGGCTCGCCGTTGCCTGCAATCCCTGTGACTCCTTCTCTCGCTTTTCGCACACCTAGTAGCACCTACTTAGTAACCGAAGTTGGCGAGGGGTTCATTAACCCTTTGTAGGGCAATAGGAGATAAAGTCTAGAAGCGTACGGTGAGGGGCTAGTTGGTATGACATTATGAGAACCAAGAAAAAACTGCGCACGACACTGCGCCCGTGTCGTGCGGTTCTTTCCTTGTCTTGTCCTTTTTTGCGCAGTTTTTTCTTGGTTCTCATAATAGGAGATAAACGTATTACTGCATTTTCTGTGCGAAAACGCTCCTCACCAGCAAAGGGGCTCAGTTATCGCATTCGTTTGGTGCTGCCGTCTATCTAAAGGTTTTCTGAACACTTAACGCGAGAATACTTTTTGCATTGCGTACCGACTTGCAACAAGCGGGAAAAACTGAAAAAAAGTTTTCATTCTTGGAACGTCTCCCCCGAAGCCCTGCGAGCGACGGAAGACGGCGCGCTTCCTCCCCGCTTTCCGCCGTTTAATGTGCGAGATTGAGCCGCGACTGCCGGCTCACCTTCGCTAGCTTTCGCTCGCACATGGAGCACTCGGCGCACGCGACGATTTTATCGCCCTTGGACTTTATGCGGAACGTCACACTGGCGGCCACGACAACGGCATAAATACGCTTTCACTGCCCATATCGTTGCTATCGCAGTAGACACCTGAAACGTGTTGTATAAAGGTATGTGCCGTTTTACAAAGCGGTAAGCAGCGGCCCATACCCAGTGCATTGATAGCGCAGCGCGCTAACGCGTTGGCCTGAAAGACTCTTTTTTAAGCGGAACGTACTCAATGCCTTTGCGGCTCAGCCTGCTAGAGCGTCGTGTCCTTGAGGAACCTTTTTAACTTGGGTTCTACCACGGGATGTTGACGTTGAAATGACAATGGTGTAACCACGATGGTGTGCAACCATCGAATGACGATGCTGGTGTGGCCACGTGGGTACGACACGATGATGTAACGACGACTCGGTGACGTTCATGGGATGTATACAATGGTGTGACAACGATGAAATGATGACAATGGGGTGACGACGACTGCATGACGACTATGGTATTTCGACGTTGTAGTGACGACAACGCTGTTACGACGATAATATGACGAAAATAGGGTGATGACGACTGCATGACGACTGTGGTATTATGACGTAATGACAATGGTGTGACGATGATGATGTGACGAAAATGAGGTGACGACGACTGCATGACGACTATGGTATTACGACGCTGAAGTGATGACAAGGATATGACGACGATGATATGACGAAAATGTGGTGACGACGACTGCATAACGACTATGGTAGTTTGACGCTGTGGTGATGACAATGGTGTTAGGACGATGATACGACGAGAATGTGGTGACGACGACTGCATAACGACTATGGTAGTTTGACGCTGTGGTGATGACAATGGTGTTAGGACGATGATATGACGAAAATGTAGTGACGACGACTGCATGACCACTATTGTATTACGACGCTGTAGTGACGACAATGGTGGGACGTCGATGATATGAAGAAAATGGGGTGACGACGACTGCATGACCACTATGGTATTACGACGCTGTAGTGACGTCAATGGTGTGACGACGATAATATGACGAAAATGCGGTGACGGCAACTGCATGACGACCATGACGCCAACGGTATTACGACGGTGTAGTGACGACGATGGTATGACAGCGTCGGCGTGGCGGCAAGGTGGTGCCGATGCTGGAAGGATGCCGATGATAGGTATGGCGACGATTGTAGGACGAAGGAAATGACGGAACTGGAATGGGCAACGACGGCTTGATGACAGTGATACAACGACGCGAAAACAAAGGTGTGATGAGAATAGGATTATGAGAATGAGGTCATCCTGACAAAATGACGACGATAGAACAACCACGACGGCATGACGGTGACCCTGTGATGACGACGCGATGAGGACAATGTCATGACCACGATGGAACGATGAGAAAGGACTCATTATAATAGAAAGATAAGTTGGAAGATATTTACCAACACTGCAACGTTTCTGGCGTTTCTGGTTATGAGTGTTTCTAATAATTACTTCGCCTTTGTATTCTGGGTATTTTCATGCGGTAGACTGACGAAGACGAAGTGCCTGCGAGACAGGAAGCTAGTTCTCTAGCTCAACTGTTTTCTGCTTATTTCTGCGTACATCTTTGGAGAGCCTGCATTGTTTGTAGCGCCGATGCTAGTTGAAGTCCCCGTGCCTCTGCCAGTAATGGCAACTTAAGCGGCGGCTGCGTCTAGGAAGCGGACCGGTCTACAGAGCGAGACCGATGGCGATGACACTAGCGTCTACTCACTTAGCAGTGAGGACTTCTCTGATGACGCATTCGAGCTTGTGCTGAGCCGCAAGGCGAAACGAAGACACACCACCAGGGCATCCATGTCTTCGAGCACGCCTACGGTCGGACCAACTCGCAATATCGCAGTCAATACGATTCTATTTGTACCAGAACTCGCTACCGACAACCTGAGGCGACTTAACAGACAGTCCGTATCGGTGCAGCTAGAAGCGATGGCGCCAAATCACATAACAGACGTTAGAGTCAACACACGAAAAATTGTCTTGGCTATCGAAGTCACACATGAGACTGAGCCGAGAAATTTGACTAATGTTACAGAACTAGGTGGTGTTAAAGGGACACCAAAGGTTAATATTAAGTCAACGTGAACTGTTGAAATACCATCCCAGAAACCTCGAAACGCTTGTTTCATGCGAAGAAGAGACTTATTTTAAGGGATCATGCGTTCTGAAACGCCCGCGTACCTCTAGCGCAGTTCAAGTCGCCCGCCCTCCAATCGAGGAGTGATGACATCATGGTCTCATAAAAACGGCACCCGCAAACGGCACTAGGGCTTTTCTGCGCAAAACGCAAACGCGCGGCCAGAAACGGATCCCAGACAGAGCCGACAGCAGCCCGAAAGCGGAATTATGGTGGCTAGCGGAAGGGAAAGCGCGCGACGATAAGCTGGTTCTTTATTTTATGACGCCAACTTTGACACTCGTTGCAATGGACGACCCTGAGAACGACACATTGGCTCGCGATGCTATGCACAACTTCAGTGATTTAAGCCTGATGAACGTGACCTGCTGCTGAAAGCTTGCGCTGCCGGCGTCGTTGCGTACTACTATGACGGCAACTGTATGTCATGGCTGTACATATTCACACATTTGTAGCTTTTCCTTCATGAAAACCAAATGCCGCACTCACCCCCCCGTCTTCCACCCGCAGTTGTTCTTGCGCTTCAGAGAATGCACGCTACACCGATGGAACAGCGCTACGGGAAAGCATTGCTTTGAAAGGCACTCCACACGACTTCAGTAAGTCGGCGTTGAACTCGTAATCCTCTGGACAAAAGCGCAGCGAGCACACTATGCGATTTGTCGGCTCTTTGCCAACGCTCTCTGGCAGAGGTACGGCACTTAACCACTTCGAATGGACAGGTTCACTCGTTGGCACACAGTGACAAGTAACGTGGAATTCGCCGCTGCAACTGCCCTTGGCCAAGCTCCGCGGACCGTTCGCGCATCCCACGACATCACATGGACGTGGCGTTCTGGCTGCTTGTTCCAAATGCAAGTTTCGCGAGCCAGCAGAACCAGCGCAGCACGACGCGATAACAAAACAACTGAAACTCCAAAGTGCGCGCGGCGCAGAGTCGAGCGAAAACGAAACCTTTCGACCGTACTGAAGGGAAACATCAAAATGTTATTTTTTCTTAGGATCGAGAAGTAGCATTTTCTTCCGTCTTATAACCTAATGAAAGGATCTTTTTAATACGGCTAGTTCAGAACTAGTGACACAAATTATGATGAGGAGTGCCTTCGTCATCGGGCTAGTGCCGGAATGTCGCTGGGGGGTCTCAAATCGTGTAGTGCATTTACCTCAATTTCTCAGTTACTAAAGCTCTGTTCGCGATTACATTGACGCTTTAGAAGTTCTAGAGCATTCCTTTATCACTTTAACTTGGCTTCATAGTAACATTTAATGTCCCTTTAAACTCCGCTCGTACATCCCCCTCAACAGCGGTTCCACTACGGGTGTCGTCTACGAGGTGGGCGTCTCCACCTCCAGCGCTGACTTGCCGGTTCTAGTGAAGCCTGCCGTTGATGGCATCGCCATAACTCATGTGTGTCGCCTCGGCACATCCCACTGTGTGGAAATTATATTCAAGGGCGAGACTTTTCCTTCGCACGTCAAGTTGGGCCACTTTAGACACCCTGTCCGACCATTATTCCCAAGGCCACTGCAATGCCACAATTGTATGAGGCTGGGACACGCGAGCGCCGTGTGCGAGAACATGACAGTTTGCTCACGCTGCAGCGAGCCCCACGCTGCAGGCTCTTGTGCAGCCACGGTTCTCAAATGCAGCAATTGCCTTGGGTCCCATGATGCTTCCTCGAAGGACTGCCCCAAAATGAAGAAGGAAAAGGCGATATTGAAGCAGATGGCGAGAGACCATTCGTCTCGTCGGGAAGCTGTTGGGGCCGCTAGAAAGTGACGCTCCCGACGCCATCGGACTTCAAAGAACGCTGATGCCTCTGTGAAGTGTACGCCCCATCCGACAATACCTCCTCCTCTGCACTGTAGGCCTGGGGCGATTCCATCTAAATCTGAGAAGGTCATGGCGGAGAACAATGCAACTTGATCCTCACTACTAAAGCAACAGCCAAAGCCAGAAGAACAGCTGAAGTCACAACCGAAGCCACAGCTGATGCCACGGCCGATGCCACAGTCGGTGGCGCAGCCGATGTCACAGCCGATGCCACAGCCGGAGCCGGAGCCACGTCAACGCTGCGCACGGCTGTAGAGTGCACAGCGCAGGTTCCTGACAAATTGCCCGAAAAAGACCGGCAAGTGGCTATGATGCTCCGGTCTCTGATGAATACTTCTCGAATGCTCTTAGATAACCTGCACACTCCGTCAGCGCGAAGAGCAATGCAGGTGCTGGGATGCTCTCAATTCAGTAAATGCAACTCTTGAGTAAGCATCATGGCTCATACGCATCATTGTACTCGCACTGAAGTCAGAACGGCTGGGGTTTAGCTTAAATATATACTGCCACGCACTGCAACGTACTGCTAATGCCCACCGGCTCCTTGGTCCTTACTGGTGAGTTCAACGTGCATCATCAGCTATGAAACACCAAGATTAGCTTCAGGCAGCAGAATGACGGCAGCCTAACGTATCGACGGAGCACTTGCTTTGACTTGACTGATTTCCAGGTGCTTTGCTGCGTGCACAGACAACGTTCCCTCTATCCCGCTTTCCTCTTTCTGTTCCCCTTTCCCCTCCCCCAGTGTAGGGTAGCAAACCGGACGCTCGTCTGGTATACCTAACTGCCTTTCCTCTCTTTGCTATCTCTCTCTCTCTTCATGCGGTATATGTGGTTCGTAGAACAATTCCCCGGTGTCTTCGGTAAGGCAAATGAGTTTCGTGCTTATATTTGGTGAAAGTATGCCGTAGGCATACTTTCACCAAATATAAGCACAAAGGTCAAGTCAAAGGTCAGGCAAAGGTCAATGTATGTGGTCTAATGGCGACCTTTGCTATATGTTGCGCAAGCAAGCCATGCGTAGCGTTACAAATTTGGCTTACAAACGACGCATTTAACTCGCTACCATGCAGGGACTGTTAATTTCACCAAATAAAGTTTAATAAATATGCATCGAACATTAAGGTCAATGTTATAGCAAAGTAAAAATGTGTCTGTAGGAAGTACTCTCTTCGCAAAAAAAAAAAAAAGAATGCTTGACGTGGGCTCGAAAGCAGTATGTGCGGGAAAGGTTTCAAACGGGATTGTCATATTCGGGCAACGATTTAAAAACTGTGGTTTCATTACAGGCAGCATAAATTCTTATTATAACTGTCCGAAAGAAACAACTGTGCAGGAAATTGGATTGTGCATCTGCAAGATCACACAAGCCTTCAGTCCTTCTTGTGTCAGTGCGTGTGTTTTGCATTTCGTGCGCTATCAATAAAGCGCTGAAAAAAATTGCGCTGTAAATAATGGTGAGGAAATCGACTGAATGGGTTGGTTTAACGTTCATGTATTTTATTTCATTTAAAATGACAGTTGGTGACATCAAGTTTCTAAAGCTGGCTATAAACAGCCAGAAATGGACAAAGCACAATACGTGCAGAAGAGTCAAATAACGTTATCGCTTTCAGTGCTTCACGAACAGCCTGTCAACAACTTTAAAGCGTTGTTGCAAGCAAGATTCCGAAGCAAAAATGGCAGCTGTCTAACTTGGTCGTCATCATAGTTAGGGAAATAGAAAGAACAAAGCTGCTGGAAGGACTTATGTGCCGTAGACACACGTAAAAGGAATAATTGAAAAGAATACATTCTAGGCTGTAGTGTAAAAGATGAAACTGTTACATGAGTAGGCTGATCGAAACCGCAAATGACAGACTATAATAAAAAATCACAGATAGCCGTGTTGGTTTGTGCCACGAAGCCGCAAACAAGGCTTGATATCCAATTGGTTTCTGCATTGATCTGAACATCTGCAAGCAGACTCAGTATTTTCGCCTATCTAAGACATTGCAACGATTTGGCTAGCTTCAAAGATTCTAAAATGTTGAGTTGTTTATTTTCCTATATGAATACAAAAAAACTAGAGAAATTCTGTGAATTGTCTACTAATGCGTAAGAATTGTTTGACTCCGGCTGTAACTTCGTTCTTGCTCAGTTTTGCTTACTTGCTTTTCCTAGATTATGCGCGTCTACCCAAGCCTTTCCGTTGGCGACGAATGCTTAGGTTTTCGTAGACAATTGTCCGATTTTCTCGCCGCATCCGGCCCCTTCAAAGCAATCGTACCAATTGAGCTAGAACGCAGAGCACAAGCGTCGACGGAGCAGAGCGGTCGAATGGGAACACCAACTGTCACAGTAGCGCGTGAGGGCTTTTGTGAGAGGCGAGTTCATCGCCGCGATGCCATGTCAACGTCGCTGTCGCTCTCGCGAAGCTCGCGCCTGCGTTCTGACAGCGCCTCCGTAAGGCCCAATGAAAACGCTCAAAGCGTCTCGACGTGCCCGTTTGCCCGCGAGGTTTTCATAACTCGAAGGATGCTCAGCGGCACGTTACAGACACAAACGCAGCTTTGTCGCAGCAGTACCTAACCGCTACAGGCAATTCTGCACGTGCTTGACTATAAACACGACAAGCATCGAAACGGCGCAGCAGGTGGGTATAGCGTGAGCCATTGGACAAACCAATGCATAATATATAATCTGGGATTCCCAGAGGGCAGTACGCCACTTCGCGAACGGCAGGATGTCAGCTGAGGCGCTAAACGTACTCAGAAAAGGCAAAACAACAAGGGAAGGCAGATGCGTCCAAATCCTGTGGACACCAGTCCACACCCCCGACTCAACGGGAGAGGACAAATCTAACGCTACGGTATACAACGTAGCTCGAGGACTCGCTTTCTGAACTGCGACGAACGTAGACCCCTCGAAAGGGCCCTCCGAAATATGGGAATGGGAAGACTCAATGACCAGGTTCAACGACATCACCAACCATTAGAAGATGCAAACATGCACTTATCCACCACCACACCCACAACACAGTAGATCGCAAGCTGTACAGTGGTGACAACTGCAAACTAAATCATACAAGCGTCCATACACGCTATTTATCCATACATATACATAACAGATAGATGCAAAGTGTGTGCACCAGGACCACGCTAGAACACATGCTATGGGAATGCTAGGAACTCATACAGGACAATGAGAGCAAAACCTCCATCGACAGCCTCCGCGCGCAATGGCAGGCCACGCTGCTCAGCTCGAACTTGGAAGACCAACTCTGGGCAGTCCAACGGGCCAAGGAAGCCGCTGAAAGGAAATAACTCTTGGCCGTAACCTCGGCAGGTGCCCCAGCCAACTAACTCACCGGGCGCGAATCGTTCTGATTCGAAATAAAATTTTCTCACTTAGCAGCGTTCACTTGGACATTGGGCCACACCACAATCTTAGGTTGGCCCACACCTAAATTTCAAGTTGGCCCAACCCGAATTTAAGTAGCTCGACTACCAAACGTCAACTTGACCCAATCCCACATTTCAGTTGTGCAAACCAGAAATTTCAAGTATGACCACCCCGAAATTTAAATTGGCCCATCCCCAAGTGTAAGTCGGCCCACCCCATTATTTCAGGTAGGCAAGCCCCGACCCCAGTTGTTCAAGTTGGCCCACCGCTAAATTTATGTTGGTCCACTGCTAGATGTATCTCAGGCCCACATACAAATTTGAAGTTGGCCAACACGCCGATTGCGGTTGGCCCACGCGGAGATTTCAACTTGGCCCACTTCCAAAATTTTAAGTTCACCAAATCCCACATTTCAAGTTGACCCACCTCTACTATAAGCTTCCCCGTGCATCTTCTAGGGAGCATAATCAATATCTATGGGTATTCTCTCTTTATTTTATTTTAGTTTGCTTTAAATTATTCCTGACCCCTTGAAAGCTTCCAATCATGTACATTTACAGCTACATGATGATTAAATGTCTTACATTTTTCAATTGCGCATTTTCGTCCAGATACAAGGTATTGCACTTCTTGCGTGACATTGCTGGGGAGCTCGCCAAAGAATGCTTACGCACGAATAGTTAGTGCGTCGTATATGATTCGTATTCGGAACTTCACATCTTCGCCAACCCTTAGGGCATCTGCTTCGGACAAATTTGATATATTAATTTAAAAACTAATTGCTTAGGAAGGTTTGGTAAAATCTACTCACGAATTATTGGTAAAGCTAACATACTTTTTTGCTTTCTTTTTAGATATCAATCTGGGGCGGTTTCCAGAATCGCGATATATTTTTTATTGCTGAGTTACAGTTGCAGACTCGGTACATTACTTTTATGAAACTTTACAAATTCATGTGTCTCAGCTTCATCCTAATCACACATCGCAAAAATTTTAAAAAAGAAATTGCTGTCCACTACTGCACGGAGTTGCCAACTCCTGTTCTTTCGGCGATGTGTGGTTGGTAGCCGCACGCAACAAGCACTATCAACTGTCGGGCAACACCCGTGCTCCGCAATTTGTGTGCCGATTTGTGCACCACTATGACCATGTGAGTGCTGCCCCTGTATTGAATCTGGAGGTAACAGATGGCCAACGAAAACCACATTCAAGGAATTGCAGTTTTTTTTCTTAGGCTAACAAAGGTGGAAGCACAGGCAAGGGTATTTCTTTTTCTTTATTATTTGGCATGTAGGAGATCATGGGGCGTTTAGGCGTCCCTGGATTTTCCTTTTGGCATGCATGAACACGCGCTAAACAAAGCAGAGGAAAGAAGAACGAGAAAGTCAGACTTTAAGTTAAGCGACGTAAGTGCACTAAGGTCTAGCTCACAACAGATATAACATAGAGCATACCGGAAGGTATGGTCATTACATATTAATGCCAGAAAGGCAATTCACAAGAGGTCCACAAAACACAGGGACACATAAGTCAGCTGTCATTCAGAGACGAACCAGCGTATTGAGAAATGCATCTTGACACCCATGCTTAACTTGGCCTGCCGCGAACATGCTCAAAACGCTCATTGTGTTTCCTTCGGCCTCTTCACGCCAGACGTCATTTAGATAATTTGCTGATTTCTTTTGTTGTTGTTTTACAGCGACGTTGTTAAAGGGCAGTGCAACGAAATCTTACTTTGACTAAATTTGTTATAAATGAGTAGTATATTGCACAAACGCAATCTTGACAGGTCCGCTGGGGTAGTAGACCCAGAGTTTTTTTGTTAAAAGCTTTTAAACTGCGTCTGAGCAGACGGTGAGATCACCTGGTGGTTGTCGCTATGACATAAGCTTCAGCACATCACCTCCGAGATTTTTCAGCGCCCTGCAACAGCAAGGGGAGGGGGGGGGGGAAGAGGAGGGAGTAACCCAACGGTTTGCTGCGGAAACGAAACGCGGCGAGCTGGAATGTGGTCGATATCAAGTGTAAAGCGGCACAACATGCTTCGGAGCGCCGAAATTGCTTTTAACGGTATCAACAAATCATATTAACAAAGATGTTCCCTTCCGTGCAGCTCATTTAAATAGGCAACCATGTCATTGAGTGATCTTTTTTAAACGAGCAAACATGTATAATTTCTGTTTCCCATGGTGCCAATAACTGCCTTCAGGTCCGAAGTCAGTCAGGAATTTGTACTGCTACACGAACAAAAGACGCCGTCGTTGTGCTGCAACAGAGCATTCGTGGGCCACCGTTGCATAGAACAGCCAATCACGACCGCACGCAACAGCAAATGCTGCTCCTGCGTTCGATCGAGGCGATGAGCGAGCAAAAAGAGCCTCATAGCATTCCCTATGAGAGAACTTGCTTGTACAGCTTCGATGTATCAGTTGTAAGATTGGCGTAAATCTGCGAAATATTTAATGCGCAGCATTCATTGGCTTATGCCAGACATTTCTGCAGTTGTTAGGTATCTCTCTTGACATCGGTTGACGAAAAAGAAAATTCAAGTATACCCTGGTGGGATCGAAATTTTGACGCCGAGCGCGGCATTCCGATGCTTTAGTCTTTAGCCTACGGTTGCACTCATGCCTCTCTTGTGCCAGGGCCAACCAACCAGCTCTTTGAGATCAATGACGTGGGCGTCACGTGATTACCACGACCTGGAGAGCACTTGTGCGTCCGCTAGCTTCCATTCGGGAGAGAGACTTGCCGATCCCTTCCTTGCGTCGTGAGCGGGAGCGCGACAGTTACTCCCTTTCTTGACTCGTGCCAGCTAACGATTTGAGACCCCGTGCTAGATTTCATCACGTTGGGATTGGTCCGCATTCCCCAATTTCTTTACTCCCTACAGAACGCTACGAAGCTGATTGAGACTGACGTGTGTTGGCTGTTGAGCGTTCGTAGTGCAGGTATACAAGCTGTCCCAGCTACCTTTAGCCATGCTGTTAGAAAAGGAAAATTTATACACTATACAGTTACGACAGCTTCGGTGTTCGAACAACAGTCTTCTTCCGCCGCTGGAGAAATAGATAAAGAAATCGGTACGGTATATTAAACATGTGATTTCATTGAAGGCATATATGTTGTTTGGTCAGGATATTTAGATTGCTTTTGTTGTTTGGTTTCGCGGTTGCGTAAAAAACACAGTAGGTGATCGAGCCATCTGTAGCGTTAGTACAGATGGCCAAACGTATGCAAAAGCTAAATTCTTGGTTTTTTTTTCTGTTCTTATTGTTATTGTGCTTATAGTTATAAGCAAGACGCTACAATGAGAAAAAATTGTGATGGTGCTTCGAATATTTTCTGTGCAGTGTGGACACAAAAGAAAATATATTTTGAGGAGAACCGGAGTAGCACATTCGAAGTACTGAAAGAAGTGGCTCCATCGAATACTCGAAGTAGCACACTGTGGTCCGGTCAGTTGGTCATAAATTCTGCACATAACAAGCCTGTGAACTTCAGAATTTTACATACAGACTATTAGTGCGACTTCAAACGCTAAATAAATGCCCGACTTTCTTACAAAGAAATAGTAGAACTTTTACGAAGTTAATATTTTGCGTGAATGTGGGATCGTAAGGGACGTCAAGCAGGTAGGACTTGAAGTGTGTTCGTTGAGCAGAGAATAACTTAAAATTGCCAAATACTCCTTAATTGCCATTTTCACTCCAGGATAGGCTGGAAAAAATAGGGCAGGATTTACCCATTTCAATAAAATGGGAGATATAATAAGTGTGACTTGTCCCAAAAGCTTGAAGTGTGTGGGTTAAATATTTGCGTCAAGAATAATTACTGAATGCTCATATTGTTCCAATTTTAAGCATTATGCGAGGCGTACAGTGGGCTTTCTTGGTCTCCTCGATATATTATGCGAAACACGTTGGCTATATTCCCTCAAAGTATAGGAAGCGGTATGTGAGGGACTAGCAATAAATTTTTATTATGTGTAGAATAATTACAGCCTTTATAGACAGTTACTTAAGCAAGAGTCCTAGCGTGTCATACTGCCGTTATCTGAAATGTTTTCCAAAGTTCTTAACTGTACATGACACCAAGTTCAAATCCCCTTACAAGGGGGGTGGGGGAATGGTAATCACGTTGTGTAGCGGATCTTTAACGTTACTGGCGGAATAAGAAGTGTTGCATCTATTTACTAAATTCTCGTTTCTTTCCTATTTTCATGTCTTATACGAGGCTAGTAATTTTTTCTCCGTCTCCTCAGTTAACTTAACGACGCACCTGGGTAACAATTGGTGAAAATATGGGAATGTTATATGTTATCGGTAAGAAAAGTTTAAAGTGTGCAAGTTGTGAGCGGTTTTTGCAATATATTGCGTATGCGTGTTTAAGACGGTATTTTACGAGCAGCGTAATAGAGAGAGAGCAGGAAGGGAAGAAAGCAGTGAGGTTAACTGGACTTCGTCCCGTTTGCTGCTCTATGCGTGGGAAGTGGCTTGGGGAGTAAACGAAATAGACAGAGAGAACACATGAGTGAAATTCGTTCATACGCACTAATAACCAATGTTCCATATATCTGAAGTCGGGCACTCAAGCGGCGCTAAACTTACACCGCTGCCCTGCATATCAACAAATGTCATTAGTACCGATGTTAGCTAATAAAAGCCTGCGAATCCACTGTACTGTGGAAACTGATTTAAATGAAGCATTCATTGTTGTTTGTGTGTTGCTGCATAGCGATCATATGCAAGTAGAGGCCACGTGATTCAGGCGAAGATCCCTACTGCTAACCACCTCACACAACAGAAAATTGCTGTGCTCGATCCTTCACATGACACGTATGACGACGAAGGAATGAAGACAATGGAATGACCGGGACGACCTCAATATGACGGTGAAATGACAATGCAGCGACAACAATGAAATATTCCTTGTGGCATAACGACCACGGGAATCGCTGCGAAAAAAAAACATTGATGGAACCTACGTCACAATGATTTACGACGGGGATATGCTTGTAGCACCGAATCAATAAAGCGACAGAACGTGCTGCTTCCGTCGAAACGAGTTATCTATGGGACTCCTCTTAAGCACTTCCCTAAGAACACTCGGTGGCTCCTAGAGGCCCCATAGCGAAGCCTGCGCGTGGCCTCCGAAATGCGTGGTGCGCCGGTTCGTGCGAGCTCTGAGAAACGCGTAATGCGCCATCAGGGTACTCTCGCGCATGTTTCTGGAGACGCTGCGCCATCTTGTATTGCTTGCCGAGAAGTCCTCGCGTGGCCTTTGGGACGAGAAGCGTGGTTCACCGTCGCCTGCGATCGCTGTGAGTCCTTCCCTCGCTTTCGGTACACCCAGTAGCACCTACTTAGTAACCTAAGTTGGCGAGAGGTTCATTAACTTATTGTAGAACAATAAGATATAAACATTTTACTGCATTTTGTGCGCGAAAATGCTCCTCACCAGCAAAGGGTCTGAGTTCTCGCATTTGTTTGGGGCTGGCGTCTATATAAAGGTTTTATTAACACTTACCACGATAATACTTGTTGGATTGCGTACAGCACGCTGGCAACAGCGGTTTTCTCGGTTTTGTACGCTGGCAGCAAGTGTGCAAAACCGAGCAAAATTGTTCTTGATTCACGGAACGTTTCCGCCGAAGCTCAGCTCGCGACGGAAGGCAGTGCGCTTCTTCCCCGCTTTCCTCCGTTGCATGCGCGAGATTCAACCGCTGTTGCTCGCTCACCCTCGCTATCTTTCGCTCGGACATACAGCACACGGGCCACGGCGACGATTTTATCGCCCTTGGACTTTACACGTAACTTCACGCGTCTGGAGTGCCCATATAATTGCTACCGCAATAAAAACTTCAAACGTGTTGTAAAAATATATGCCGTCCTATAAAGGGTTAAATTGTGGCCCATACCTACTGTACTGATGGCGCACCTCGCTAACCGTTGACCTAAAGGAGTTTCACTCAATAGTGTAACGTACCCAATACACTTGTGGCACAGCCTGCAAGGGCGTCGGGTTGCTGTCCTTGAGGAACCCTTTTGACTTGAGTTCCACCACGGGATGTCGACGCTGGAATAACAATGGTGTAACCACGATGGTGCGCCGACCATCGAATGACGGTGCAGGTGCAGCCACGGGTATGTGACCACCATGATGCAACGACGACTCGATGAAGATCATGGCATGAAGACAATGGTGTGACGACGATGATATGACAAAAATCGGGTGACGACTACTGTATGACGACCATGACGCCAATGGGATTACGACGCTGCATGTGGCGACGACGGTATGACTGCGACGGTGTGGCGGCAAGGTGATGGCGATGCTGGAAGGATGCCGATGGTATGACGACGATTGTACGATGAAGGAAATGACGGAACTAGAATGGTAACGACGGCTTGTTGGCAATGACACGGCGACGCGCAAACATAGGTGTGATGACAATAGGATGATGATAATGAAATCATCATGTCAAAATACGACGATAGAGCAACCACGACGGCATTACGGCGACCCTGTGATGACGACGCAATGAGGACAATGTCAGGACCCCGCAAACTGATACTGACGCATACTGATTTGCATACTGATTCAACACCATGTTGAATCAGTATGCAAATTTAACTCCTTGTACAATAAAACATTCATTGCAATAACAAATACTTAGGCAAGTGTTCGATGGTGTTGTATGGCCGTTATCGGCTATTCCTCGATGGATGGATGGATGGATGGATGCATGGATGGATGGATGGATGGATGGATGGACACGGACGGACGGACGGACGGACGGACGGACGGATGGATGGATGGATGGATGGATGGATGGACGGACGGACGGACGGACGGACGGACGGACGGATGGACGGATGGATGGATGGATGGATGGACGGATGGACGGACGGACGGACGGACGGACTTTACTGAAAATAGAGCGGGCTACTCCCACGTTGGGATCGGGAGTTTTAACTCCCTGGCCGCATCGTGGGCTTGCTGGACGGCCCAGAGCTGCTCCGCCAGGTCCGTGCTGCGTAATGCTTCTTGTAGCCTGGCGGAGTCTTGATTCTTGTTTGCGTGAATCCGACCACACGGCAAGAGCAAGCGTTTAGTGTGCTAAGGCAATTTCGCAATATGATGTTGTGTATAGCTGATTTTGTGTATTCCCCGATGTCCAGAGAGAACTCTACGTTACACAATGTCTACATTTAGTGTCAATGGGAGGTGAAGGTAATGAAGGGAGGGAGGGCAATGGTGTGATGTTTAGCGACACTTCAACGTTGCTGGTGTTTCTGGTTATGAGTGTTCGAAATAATTGCTTCGTCTTTGTATTTTGGATATTTTCGTGTGGCATATGTGGTGTCGAACACTCCCCGGTGTCCTCAGTGAGCTAAACTGGACTTGTGCTTATACTTGGGGGAAATATTCGGTAGATTATGGGTTGTGCTTTATCAAAGATCGATGTGTGTGGTTTAATGGCGACCTTTGCAATAGGCTATGCAAGCAAGCGTACCAATGTTTGCTTGCGTAAGCTTTACAAGTGGGGCTTACAAACGACGCATTTAACCCGCTGCCACGCAGGAACTCTAAATTTCGTCAAATATAAGGTAATGAAAATGCTTGGACCATTAAGGCCAATGTTATGGCAAAGTAAAAATGGGTTTGTAGGAAGTACTCGCTTCCTAAAGAAAATGCTAGACGTGGGCTGAAAAGCACTATATAGGGGCAAGGTTTCAAATGGGCTTGTCATACTCGGGCAACGATTTAAAGTCTGTGGTTTCATTACAGGCAGCATAAATTCTTATTAGAACTGTTCGAAAGAAACAGTTGCGCTGTAAATAGGATTGTGATTGTGCAAGATCACACAAGCCTTCGGTCCTTTTTGTGTGAGTGCATATGTTTTGCATTTCGTGCGCTATGAGTAAAGCGGGGAAAGAATTACGCGGTAAATTACGGTGATGAAATCGACTGAGTGGGTGAGTTTAGCGCACAATATTTTTGTTGAATTCGATGTGACACCTTCGGTTCGAGAATTAAGAATTTGTTTAAATAATATTTTCTAATTAGCCGGGTGATTAACTAAAAATGTATCCTAATGATGGAGCAAGTTTGATTCACGAGCACCGCAGGCTCGTATCAGTAAATTGCACCTGTCTTCTCTTTTTTTCTTTTTTAGCAGCTTGTCTAGCATTAGCTGGGACGCACTGTAGAATGCGTACATTTAATCATCCTTCCCTCTCCATACTGACAGCAAAAATTATGCTAATATGTTTTACTGTTTATCGGCCGAATTACTTGACGAGGCCACAACCAACCAATATACTGAAAAATGGGTCAACTCCACGTGTCTGATGACCAGTGGCACTATTGTATCAGGGTGCCATCCACGCCTCTTGTGAGTGCTCTGATGACGCTGCGCGCGTTTGGACAGTGGCACCCAAAGACCATGCGGGCCAAGTTGTGTTACTACATGGCGCAGAGCTAGTACAATTCATGTTACCCTAGTGAGGCCTCCTTTCGTAGAGAGATCAACTTCTTAATAACTCCTAGTCCGAGTCGTCACTGTGGAAGTCCGGCTGACTGACCTGTCCTAAAGGTTGGGGACTTTGTGGGCACCTACTGATGTAGTTTGCCTGGGCTGCCAGCAGTGGACACAACGTAAGTTGCTTTACTCTGGCGGCGGAGCGGTCCAGCTGCCCCGTGTGTAAGAAAGGGAGAGAAGGTTGTTCGAGCGCACTAGAAAGTGCGGAGAAGAGAGCGCGCTGGGGCATTCCCAGTAAGTACGGAGGGCGTCAGGTTATTTTCCACATACCTGGTAAGCTGTTTGCCATATCTTCCGTACGGAGGACATTCCTTTCCGGGAGGCGTCCATAAACGGTCCCACTGTCGGTTGTAGCACATCGCGCGCGACAGCGAGCGGGGTCCTTTCCCGGGCCTTTCTGCCATAAAGGCGGCCCCGAACTTTCCAGGACGTGTTGGCCACAAGCACTAAGATCACTGCAATGCCGGGGAGGCAGACGGCAGCGTGCCTGGACCTTCCGTACCGGTAGCTATCCAGCGGCAGTCAGGCTGTGCCTTTGAAAGACGGACGCCAGCAGACGCCTCTCTGTTGGCGCCTCTACCACTAAATCATTGTCGGCGTCGTGGATTCGCTACATAACAGCAGAAAAAAAAATAGATACTTCGGGCAGTCGATAAGCATAAATTGTGGAGAAGGAGCGCAAACAAATCAGATATGCGGAAGTTCGTAAGAACACGTTCGTTCTTTATCGCGCGTCCGCGTATCTCTTTCTTTGCGTCATTATGCCGCCCGTTATCACTTAGTAGTGTCTTCATGACATGTAGTTTCTCATACACGTAGACAGGAGTGGTTGGAACGCCTGCGAGAGCCGCTTACACTCTTGCCGCTGTGAGCACCCTCTTCGAGAGGTCAATCACAAGGTCCAGGAGACAAGCCTACTCGTAGTAAAAACGCGGTTGGAAACAGGCAACAACGCGACTCCCGCCTAACGCTTTCCGTATGCGAAACGAATGCCCTGTCACGCCTCGAGTGTGACTTATATAACTCTTAATCTCGTTCCTCTTAGACTCCAGCTATAGATAGAAAAATATCTGTTAATATTTTCCACTTACTTAAACTGCACAAATCTAAACATAAAAGCTGCAAATATATGGAACGGCATTTCATGTATAATGTATTCCTTTCTTTAAATACACATGAAAATAGATCAACCTGCCGCTCCATTAAAATAGCCACTTTTGCATATAACACTGACTATTTCAGTGGAACACCCCTCCACCTGTTGTGCCACGTTCAAGTACTAGGTTAAAATATATAAAACTCTGTTTCATATGCTTCGCAATATTGAGTGTTTAGATAAGTATTGTATTGAATGTTTAGATAAACGAGAAGAATTTGGAATTTTCCCCCGTTTATAGCTGGAGCCTAAGTGTGGTAGGAGATCGGGGGTGTATGCATGAGTTGACGCGGTTGCTCGTAATTTTGGTAGACAGCTACGCCTGATTAGTCAGACAACATTAGAGACTTCAGCGGTTATGAAAAGGCGCCTGGCTTAATGGCAACCTTAATGTACCGTTTTTGTGGTACTATACGCCACATTTCTCTCGAGTTTATTTCCCAACATATGTTTAAGCGAAGCCAAAAGCTGCCACCTACAGAAAAAAAGCAGCGCATGCGCTCACTATACCTATCCATTAAACAGCTCAGCTGCCTGGTTTTTTTTTAATATTTCCTAAGCGCTGACATACCTGTAGTTATCATTGTTGCTCGCTTACGCCTGTCCCTCGTCGAAACTAAGAAATTTACTGCGAATACGGCCGCGACAACAATGCCGCGCAGAACACAATGGAACTGTCCGCGTGTTGACACACATCCGTAAGTATTTCTAAACTAGGTCGTTCTTCACCCCGCCTGTGTTTGGCCTCGCGTTCGTTGCTTCGGCCGCGCGTTGTGCTCTTCGGTGCGTGGGAACGCGCGCATTTCAAAATACAAGAGGGGCGCGCACGCACACACACAAAAGAAAGATGTGTCCCTATTTGTTTTCGTCGTCGCCTCCTTTACGGTGCGTCATTAATTATCATCACCCTGGCGGGAACACAGGACCGCACGGCGCGTTGCTACCCGTGTACGTGTGATCGCAAAGAAAAGCAATGGCAGAAGCGATACGGCTGAAATGTGGCCCTGGCGATGCGATTGCGGGTCCCAACTGAGAGCGGTGCGCGCACAGCACAAAATGCCAGTGCTGCAAAACCACGCGTACAGAACGGGGGAGAAAAAAAAATGCGCGCGGCAAAATAAATGAAGCGCGTCGCCAGCGCCGTTTGTAATCCGCATTGAAAGGAAGCCAGCTAGCGTGGCGGGGGGAGGGGGGGAGGGACCGTTCATTTCGTCTCTGGTGCACAGCGGGTTTGACTATACCCGCGGCCGGTTGGCTGCGCAGGCCGCGACATCAGCTCTACACTTAAAGTTGCATTTTCTTGTTTCTCTTTCTGTCAGCCCAGCCTTTCGGCCAGTTTGGATGGATGCAAAGGCGCTGCCTGCAGTACGGTGTGGAAGTACACCGTTTCATAGTGGCTC